>NC_035447.2:167342347-167642347 GCF_002127325.2 Helianthus annuus | reverse complement strand
TGCTATTTTACATGTATATTTAACAAAAACCTATAAATCCAACTATGTACACTTGGCCACTTCGCTAAATAGCGCGCTATAGCGGTCACTATAGCCGCTATTGACAACTATGTCTATGATCAAAGCGGAAAACGTGTATAATTTGAACAAACTATATGCAACCACACTTTATGTTACCAGACACATAGACCTGGCAAACGGGTCGGGTCGGGTCGGGTCATGGGTCAAAACGGGTTAGGGTCAGAACGGGTTCGGGTCAAAACGGGTCAATTAAAAAAAGGGTTGTTTTGGTTCGGGTCGAAACGGGTTCGGGTCGAAACGAGTCCGGGTCAGAACGGGTTTCGGGTCGGGTCGGGTCAGAATTTTTTTATGAACTTGCAGTAACCTTTGTTTCTGTGAACTATTGAGTTTGGTCCTTAATTTTGCGTCCTTATTAGGTCTACTGCAAGCTGAAAAACAGATTCTGATTTGGATTTATATAGTTAAGTTTGCTGATAAAAAAATGGTCAAATCACTTCCACAAAGTTGTGTATCAAGCACAGTGGGAAATTATATTAGTTTAGATGCTTTATTTCAGTATGATTTCGGGTTGAAACGGTTCGGTTCGAAACGGTACTGGTCGGTACGGGTTGAAACGGTTCGATTCGAAACGGTACTGGTCGAAACGTGTTCGCGTCGAAACGGTACGCGTCGAAACGGTTCGTGTCGACACAGTTCGATTCGAAACAGTACTGGTCGAAACGGTACGGGTCGAAACGGTCGCGTCGAAACGGTACGTGTCGAAACGGTTCGCGTCGAAACAGTACGGGTTGAAACGGTACGAAACTCGTCCCGACCCGAAACTTGTCTCGTGCGGAAACACGTGTCGGCCCAAAACCCATTGCGATCCGAAACCCGTCCCGTGCAGAAACCCGTGTCGGCGTGAAACCCGTCCCGAACCGACCCCGTTCCGATCCAAAACCTGCGTCGTGCTGAAACCCGTCTCGGCTCGAAACTCAATTTGAACTGAACCCGTTCCGATCCAAAACCCATTTTGTGCCGTAACCCGTCTCGTGCGGATACTTGTGCCGGCTCGAAACCCATTCCGACCCAAAACCTGCCCCATTTCTTTAAGACACTAACCCACATCGACCCATTTCTTTAATGTTGTCGACCCGCTTTGACCCGAAAATAACAAGATAAAATTTCAAGTGACCCATTGTGACCCATTTAGTTAAAATATCTTACCCAAACCAACCCATATAACTTTAAAAGCAACCCAAACTGACCCATTTGAAAGGCTTTGGGTCAAGATTGCCTCCTCTACAGACACATAACAAATTAAAGGAAGTATTGGAATTTCATCATTAGTTATGAAAAAGAAGCCACTGATGGTTATAACTGAACAAGAATCCTCTGTGCAGCCACATGTTTTATACAAGAATAACAACTGAGCCATGTAAAAGAAGCTTTTGCGTTAACCGAGTTTTGGTACTAACCGATACACATGATAACTTACTGCGCAATGTTCATAAGTCTGTTTTAAAAAGCTTCAGGTGAGGTTAGGCGCAGAGTGTACACAAAGTGTTCGCCTTTTAATACTTCTCATTGAGGCGCAAACATTGGCGAAACCCCCCCCCCCCATTTTCGCGAAACCGGGGGGGCGGCAACGTATATACCTATACGAAAGTACTATTCATAACACTACGCATCGAAAAGTTCGGTGGGTCGGGCGCCCCCCCCGGACATACCTTATCCTGCGCCCCTGCGCGAATGAACACATGTATGTGCCTCATGTATCAAATGCTTTCTTTTATGTATTTGTAGACCATATGTTCTATACTTACTCGATTTAGATGAGCTCACGTTTTAGTCTAAATACTTGGAAGAAGCCCATGTGTGATGTGCCTAGCATGCATATATTGTGGCACCTTTGCTTAAGAAGGAAGTTGAAGACACCCAAACAAGAAATAATGGGCTCTCAACAGTTCTGATTTATCTGATGGATATCGTATCGCGATTCAGTTGTTCAAAAAGATATAGTAATACATACGTTGTCACAAGCGCACAAGGCGCACAAGTGCAGCCCAGTGCACGCTATGCAGTTATAGCGGTCCAAAATCAAATAGCAGTCAAGGGCCGTTATTTGAGATATAGGTTATCACGGTAGGATATCAGTAATTTTGCTATCATGCAGAATTTATATATGTATATACAAAACATAAAAGATATATAATAGTAATAGTAATATCAAAAATCAAAACTCACAAAAGTGTGAATATTTGAAATATGATCTAATTAATCATAAGCCATGAAATCTAATTATAACCATTTTAGTTCTTACCAGAGATCTGTTCTAACCCACCCATTTTGCCACGTTGAAGGGAAATAAATCAATAATCTCCCCTCCGTTTGAAGTTTCGGCATTTAGTGTTGGGTTATTAAAAAAATACATTTTATTGCCATTTCCTTAATTTTGGCCCGGAAATATAACACCTTGAAAATTGGTGCTATGACCACTATCTGGGAATCAAGCAGCGGTCAATATCACTGATAATATCAGTTATTCTGAACCACTATTTTACACGAGGGCCGCTAACCGCTATCCGACCGCTATCGACTGCATAGAGTGCATGGTAAGTGTTGCACCCTGAAAGACGCTATTTCAGGCGACCGGCCAAAAATCGTTTGAAACCCAAATAAGCCTGGAATCAACCTAAATAAGACTAAACTAGCCCTAAACAAGCCAAAAAAATGTCTAAAACCCCTAAATATGGTATTTTATTTTATGCACCTAGCTTAAAAAGCCCTAACTTTTTTAACACCTGGAACCTAGGCTCCAGGCTAGGCCTATGCTCCTTGAGCGCACCTAGCACTTTTGACAGCATAGGAGTAATACCTTTAGTTAACTATCCAAAAGACTATGTTTGTGTTAGGGGTATCGGATCAGAGTAGGCTCGAGCGGAAGCGGAACAAACACAAACACACACACTAGCAGAAAATAAAGAACACGAGAATTTACGTGGTTCGGTCAAGGTGACCTACGTCCATGGGTTGCAACTAGGGTTTTACTTTTATTAGATGCTCACAACTGTTTTCAGAATTCTCGTGTTCTATAAATACCTATGATGTAATTGTAATCTGTGTCATTCTGAAAACAGTTGTGAGCATCTAATAAAAGTAAAACCCTAGTTGCAACCCGTGGACGTAGGTCACCTTGACCGAACCACGTAAATTCTCGTGTTCTTTATTTTCTGCTAGTGTGTGTGTTTGTGTTTGTTCCGCTTCCGCTCGAGCCTACTCTGATCCGATACCCCTAACATAAGCATACTAATACTTTGTAGTTACTAATTAGTGTACTTATTATGTATATTTTTTATGTTTACTTCATTGATTAATTACATATAATACCTTTTAACGACTTCATACAAAAAAGTGAAACTAATTGGCGCAAAGCCAATTAAATGATGTGATGTATATAATATATAACTATGCATTGAAACAACCTTGGTTTAAAAAAAAGCGCTAGGCACCACAAGGCATTTAGGTCCAACAAGCCGAAGCGCTAGCTTCACGTATGTGAGGCCGGAGGCGTTGCTCTATGTACAAGTGTACAACCAAATAAGCTTAATGTACAACCAAAAGCTGCATCTCTCTCATCTCATGTACTTATCAACCATTTCATCAATTCATCCTTCTGGTCATTTTCACATAGTTGCCTCCTCCACACCCTAAATTTGACCTATTCTGACCCATATGTATATGAAACGCTGCCTCAAGGCCGGCCCCTAAGGCATTTTTCCAATCGCATCGCGTCTGAAACGCACTATTTAAAGCTAAAAAATAAAGGAAACTAAGGTACCAAAGAAAGGACACAGCTGATCCTATTCTTTTGCTAGAACTAACTATAGTAATGAATGGTCAATGGGTCACATGAATGATGAAAATGCTAGGAAGATGTTACATATTTTCTGTTTGATGGTGATGAATTAACACGAGCTAAGCTACTAGAGCATATACACAACATCAATGTAAAAGATGTTGCTCATATGACCAGCCCTAGGCCTAGAGTACCATCTTATGGACTCATGCAGTTATGTTGATTGACGAAGATGATGAAGGGTATGGAGGAGAATATTGGGCTTTCTAAAGATGACAAGAAGAATGCGATATTCGGGAATGTTGTTGAAACAACGATTGAGATGGTTTCTAGTTTAGCCTTACAATCTTATAGACACTTATCACCATGTCTTTTATTTTTTTTATTTGTTTCTAGAATTCGATTATTACATGTAGACTTTTTTCGTTGGTTTTCTACTACTTGTGGTGTTTGATGATATATATGTCAAGTGTTTTACTATAAAATGTAATAATTTTCTATGGTTGTGTTTTAACAAATAGAAGTGTTTTTTTTTTTTTTGGCAAAACAAGGGCGCCTCCTTGCTCCTGTACGTGATGTGTGCACCTTCGCCTCTGCTTCGGGAACCCTATCGACTAGGAGAGTCTCACACTTTTTAGAACACATTCATACGGTTACACAACGGCACATCTTGATCCCATTAATGTGAAAAAAAACGTCTTATTTTATTGATAATAAGTGAAAAATAAGCTATATAAAGAAAATGGTTCAAACAACTTAATAGTCACCTAACGGACAACCTTCTATATTGCTTTCCTGAAAAATGATGGATTCATGAATCATTATCTAAATAAGATGGCTGTAACCGTATTTGATATATTATTTATTTATGAAATAAATAACTGAATAAAAAAGCATTGATGAGTTGACCCAATAAAAAGTAACTTGCTTTGATGCAACCCACTTTGATCCAGCACTTGAATTGAATTTTGACACCTAAATTTATACCACAGTTCAAGCCCACATTGATTTTGAAATACGAACCACAAAAATGTTCTCGTCAATTTAAGTCAACGTCAACATCATAGTTGTCAATAGCAATCGTAGCGATCGCTATAGCGCGCTACGTAGCGTATAGGTCCAGTGTCGCTATTTGGGTTATAGCGATTAATAGCGAGAATAGCGACACTTTATTTTTTTTTAAATATAAATAGCAATTAAATATAGCTATAAAATAGTTGGATTTTAGGTTTTTGTTAAATATAGATGTAAAATAGCATATATACCAGGATATTTTGATATAATATACATATAATATTTAAAAAAAAATTCTAGTGTATCGCTGTATATAATATAGCCGCCCACTATTTATCGCTATTTGCTATGTAGCATATAGGTCCCTTATCGCTATTTGTCGCTATTCGTCATTAACAACTATGTTCAACATTGATACTTCTTTAACACGTAAATATATCAAATTTGACAAGTACAAAGCATAACTATCGTAACTTACTGAAAAGGTTCATTCAGAGCAGTAACATCCCTATGTCCAAAAAAGACAAATGCAAGATCTAGCAAACTAGGTTCAGTACCCTTAATAATCAAACTAAACAAAGCTATTTGTGCATAAACAAGTTGTAGCATTGCTCATTTTTCCATCAGCATAAACTAAATAAATTGCAAAAGGTCAGTTCTGATAGTTTGAATATTACAGTTGTATAATAAGTTAATAACTCCTAATCATAATGAAATTTGAAAACTATTGGATTGCGACTCTCTCCGTCTCAGAGCAGTTACTTTCCCGTGAAAATGAAACCAAAATCACAGAGCTTGGTGGCTATAATGTAGGATCATACCTTTATGGTATGCACGTATAGTACTAAACCAGGCTAGTAATCATAGTTGTCAATAGCGATCGTAGCGATCGCTATAGCGTGCTACGTAGCGTATAGGTCTAGTGTCGCTATTAGGGTTGTAGCGATGGATAGCGAGACTAGCGACACTTCATTTTTTTTAATATAAATCGTAATTAAATGTAGCTATAAAATAGCTGGATTTTAGGTTTTTGTCAAATATAAATGTAAAATAGCATATATCATTTTGATATAATATACATATAAAATATTTTTAAATTTTTTTTTCTAGTGTATCGCTATCTATAAAATAGCCGCCCGCTATTTATCGCTATCTACAAAGCTATAATGCTCAAATTGACACATCTAAAAATTAAAAAAAAAAAAAAAAACATTTACCAGAATCATGGTTGCAAAAGTCGCTAGGCGCTCCCTAGTCGGTCGACCGGGGAGTTGAGAGTACTCGGTCTATGCGGAGAGTACTCGGGGAGTACTCGGAGATGTTAAATTATAAAGAAATTACTTTTTGGTGATTAAATATATGTCAAATAACACAAATTTACTAATATTTATAACAAAATACGTGAAAATGATATTCATTCTTTAATATGATAGGCATAGAAATTATGTTATATTATTATTTAGTTCAAACTAGGCCCGAGTTGACCTACTAGATCCAATTTTGGCCGAGGTTGACCGCGTTTGACCGACTCCGGGTAATTAGGCGGAGTCAAAGAAAGTCGCCTCGGCAGCCTGCCTTGTAGCGACTACTCGGGGAGTACTCGGCCTTGGAAACCTTGTTTTACAACCATGACCAGAATACATCAACTATTCAACCAACTGTAAGGATCTAGTTAAATTAACCTAACTACCACAAATTTAAGCACCGGATTATCTAACTTTTAGTTCTTCAACTCACAATAATCACTTTAAAAACACATGATTTTTGCATATATATGATCTGCAAAACCTACTAACGAACAACAATTGGTGCAAGCAACCGCCATTGGTTGAGGTAAGGATTTTCTGAATATATACCTAAATGAGTATGTTCAACATCTAGTGGATCAATTTCTTCGTCCTTAGGGCTCAAATTGACGATTAATAGTGGTAAATTAAGTTGAAAGTAACAACAGATAATGATCGAAGATGAGATAGTTGATTACCTTTAAGAAGAAACTGAAGTTGAACGCAGAAGATTCAAGTGTATGTATGAAAATGGAGATTGAATTGGGGACGAAGAGTGATTTACCAGGAAATTAGGGATTTGAAGCGGGAAGTAATGGCATAGACCGTCACGTCTACAAACACAACCGCCTTTATTTATATATTTTATTTATTGCTCTTTCGTTACTTTATTTTATTTAGAGTAAATTGCCAACATCGTCCTAGAAGTTTGGCATATTGCTATTTTTCATCCAAAATAACTTTTTTTTACAATATAGTCTTTCATGTTTGGGATTTTTTGTCATTTTCATTCAAATATCTAATTTGCTTTTATTTTTCTATCAAAAAAATCCCAGATCTCAGGGACGATTTTGACAATGGCAAAAAATCTCAAAAGTGAAGGACTATATGGTATAAAAAAGTTGTTTTGGATGAAAATGACAAACATACCCAAACCTTAGGGACGATTTTGTCAATTTACTCTTTTATTTATTATATTATAGTTTTTTAATAGAGTTAAATGTCATTTTAGTTCCTTTAGTTTAGGCCATTTTGTCAGTTTAGTCCAAAGGTTTCATTTTTCGCTTGTGGGCCCAAAAAGGTTTCATCGTTGCAAGTTTAGTCCACTAGGTTAACTTCATCCATTTTTTTTGTTAACAAGAAAGACAATTCGGTCATTTTATATGACCGAATTGCCCTTCTAGTTAACAGAATTACATATAAAATGACCGAATTGCCCTTATCGTTAACAGAAAAAATGGATGAAATTAACCCAGTGTACTAAAGTGGCAACGATGAAACCTTTTTGGACCCACAGGCGAAAAATAAAACCTTTGGACTAAACTGGCAAAATGACCCAAACCACAGGGTGTAAAATGGTATTTAACCCTTTTTAATAAGTTATTTAAGATTTTATTTATTTATTTATTATAGTTTTTAAATAAGTTATTTATGATTTTTTAACAGCAAATGTTACCTTTGTTTACACCAATAATTCTAAACTATCATTTGCCCTTGTCCGGGTTTCTCATCTCTAAATAGACGTCTGCACCTCTGGCAGGTAGGCATTATAGGGGTATGGACGGTTCGATTATTAGCATTAACCGTAACCGAAGTCACATGTTAATCGATTTGGTTAATTCGGTTAAATTGTCGGTTTTTTGTTCGGTTAATAACCAAATCAAACAAGCGCTATTTTTTTTGCTTAGAAATACACGTAATGAAGATATAAATACAGGAAATGAAGGTATAATAATCACTGAAATAGAGGTATAATTACAAGTGGAGGTATAGATAAATGAAATTGAGGTATAAATACATGAAATGAAAGTATAAATACATGAAATGAAAGGATAAAACATAAAATGGAGGTATCAAATCTGGAAATATATGAAAATATAAATGGTTCGGTTCAGTTTAGTTAATTCCGGTTAACCGATGGTACAAAAATAAACCGATAACCAACTTTCGGTTAATTCAGTTTTGGTTAATGTCGGTTTGGTTTCGTAGATTTTCGGTTCGATTTCGATTAACGGTTAAATTATTGCCCGCCCAGGCAAGCCCTACATTAACAGTTATGATTTATGAATAGTGTTTCTTGTTTAGTATCTTCGTTAAATAAAAAGTTTGTTAGAGGTGAAAATTAAGTGACTAATCTATGGACAACTGTATGGGTGATAGTGTTTTTTTTTTCTTTTGTTTTTTTATAGAAAGTAGTGATGTTTAAAAACTTTTGTTATGGTATAACTTTGTTCATAGTATTTTAAATATCTGATAAGAGTTTGGAAAGATACGTGTTATGGATATGTTACTTATATTTTGTGCCTAATCATGAATACAAATGGGTGGAAACAAAGGTGGTCCGGACCATTCAGTTAGATTTTTTTATTATTATTAGCGGTATCTAACGTCATCGTTTTCTTATAGTTTGACCTCTTAAAGTGTCGTCCAGAGAATAACTGCAATGTAGTTAAAAGAAAACAAAAGTCATATTGCGACATATGAGTTTGAGAAGTTTTGGTTCTGCTTTTAGAGAATGAAAACCCAAACATAAATCTCGATATAAATTTTGATTCCAAAATCTATCGTAATTTATGACAAAGTTCATCAAAATGCAAACTTGTTATCGAGATTACACCCACAAAAAGCCAACATTTTGTGAGTGTATGAATGGTAATTATTTGCCCAATGAAAGTCTGATAGGTTCTTTTTTCTTTTTTAATTGTTCACCGCACATTGGTGCCCCATTTGGTGGATGGAGCTATCCCCACCCGTTTTTTTAATATATTAATTTTAGGTTTCTTTTATTGTAATGTTATTTTACCATTGTGTCTACATTTTCATTTACTTTTTGTTAGAAATTGACCCCCTTCCCCTGCCTGGATGTAATCTACTAGTTTACAATACATTTTGCTACCAATGTTTATAAGAGTGCATAAAAGTGGCACTATATCAGACTATCAGAGCATTAAACTACAAAATGTTGGATGTATATGAGTCGATATACTCTGAAGCATATGTTTATATGGAGTCAAGCAGTTTTGAAACACGTATTTAAAGCCTTTTTTCAGTCCTTGGGAGTTTCATGTCTAAATTCAACACTTGAAAAATAAGTGAACAAGATTTAAATGGTGCCACTAAAAATACAACCATAGATGATGCAACAATATGCGTTATGATATGGAAACATATACAACTCAAAACTCATGTTAATTTTTATCGATGATTGTTGAAAAACATTCAAAACAAAAGCGAAAATACGTAAAATCATACAGGGCTGGCTCAAGGGGGAGTGAAATAAAGCAAGCCGCTTTAGGCCTCCACTTCCCCGGGGCCCCAAATTCTTAAGATAACATATTATATGTAGGTGAGTTTGACTTTAAAATTGTTGGCGTTGAGGTTTATGATATATAACTATGTATACATAGAGATGGTATATGAATCATAGGATCAAAAACAAAAATTTTGTTTCTTTTATTTTTTACGCAAAGGGCCTCAATTTTGTTATCCGCCTCGGGCCTACAATATTTTGAGCCGGCCTTGAAATCATAAGTAGAGAGACGTAGTGGGTGTATAACCACCATTAGGGACATAATTTTCATAGCCCAAATCAACGTCATATGATCCATCAGTCTGTAAAATTTCACAACCCAGATACGTTCTACCCTCTTTCTCTAGCAGCTTCGCAATATAAACACATTTTAACAGGTATAAACATTTGAGATGGTAATCTCACTTCTTAGTAAGCATGTCCATCTCTTGAATTTCAAGTTCTTGATATTCAATTGGGTTTCCAATCCAAGTTTAAGTTTTTCTTGATTTAATTGTGTATATAACTCCTCTAATTGTATTAAAATTTTGTCTATGAAGCTAACGGTATTGTATATGTTTAATTTGAAGACTCAAAAAGAAAATTGGTTGTACAAGGATTACTTTGAATTTGGGCACAAATTCTATGATAATTGTATATGATAATTTTTACGTCGTACATGTTTTTTTCTAAAAAGTATGTATATGTATGTTTTTTTTTTTTTTTTTTCTAAAACAAAAACTGAATTAAACTGTAAGTGTATCAAAAATGTGAATTTACAATGGTGGTTATAACTTATATGATTAACATCTCCAATTGTGTGTGTATGGATTAGGATCAAATACAAATGATCCTAATTGTAAGAAGTGTAAGAATGATTTATAGAGAGACAAGTGAGGGTTAGGTTTTTTTTAGGTTTTTGGGGGTGGGGTTAGAGCATTCACATCCAATCCATCAAATTATACATACATTCCACTAAAAAACAACTCCTATATCAATATATTTCCACGAAAAACAAATACTTTTTCTCTCTCCTTTCAATTAAATAATATTATCATTACCTTTTTCTCTCACTTCCACTCACAACCACTTTCAAAATATATTAAAAAATTATAACGGGTGAACAGTATCCCCCAAATATACAGATGAACAGTAACATTTTCTCTCTCCTCTACTCACAACTACTTTTTATACCCTTTATAATATAAAAACCCCTCCTCACATAATTTGATGGTTAGGATGTGAATGCTCTTAGGTTTTTGAGGGTTTTTTTTGGTGAGGTATAGTTTTTTTTTTTGTCGCGGGGGGGGGGGGGGGGGGGGGGGGTCAGGGGGGTTTAGGTTTAGGTTTTTGGGTGGTGGTGGGGTGGGGTGGGTGTTTAGGTTTTTGGTGGTGATGTAATGGGTTTAGTTTTAGCTTATTGGATACTTGTCACTCTATAAATCCTTCTTACAATTAGAAGCCTTTGTAGAATAACTTGACCCGTGTGTGTATATAAAGAAACGTTTCACTTCATTCCAAAATTTAATCAGTTGACTTTGTTTTAAAGTCAAAACACATCATATAACAAGAAACCCATAAAATAAAAGTGACTGCAATATTTCAGTCACAAGTTAGAAAACAGAAGTGGAAAGCTACAAATGAATTCAAAGTTATTATATGACCAATGAAGAAGCTCTCAAAGAGACTATAAATAATGAATAATACCTTTGCAAAACAACACATTCAATAGGGAGGTTTGTGCAGACGAGGTCGATTACAGAAAACCCGACCATTGGCCTTCACAAATCCCCCGATCGCTAAACTTAGTCCCGCCCACAATAGGGAAAATAGCAAATGCCAAACATCATACCGAACTGCAAAACAAAAGCTTTAATCAGGGAACAATTTCAATTAAGCAAACAGAGGTTTTCTCACACAATCACATAAATGCAGAGAATGGTGGTTCTTTTTATAGGGGTTGTAATGAGCTACTCGAGATTAGATCGCTAAAAGCTCGAACCAAGCCAAGTTAAGCCGAGCTAAACCGAGCTCGATCCAAGACTGGAGCTCCTTTAATAGACGAGCTTCGGCCCGAGCTTGATTATGCTATATAATTACATAAATATAAAAATTGTTTGCATAAATATAACAATTATAATTTGTATCAATATAAGATAATATACAATTACAAATTAAATATAATTATGAGAAAAATAACTAAATAATATACATTCTAATGAGTGAGCAAGCTCGAGCTTGTAAAATTATTCACGAGCCGAGATCGAGCTTTAAATGTGAATGTAAAGTTTCGAGCTCTCTAAAGTTAAACGAGCCGAGCTGGGACTCACCTCAGCTCTCTAAAGTAATTATGATTGTTTTTGTTAAGCTAGGTCAAAATAAACCCATCCTTAATTGGGTTTAATCAACTGATTATCTGATTTTTAAGTCAAGATAATCACTTTTAAAACACACATACATACACCCCCTAAATGCAGGCTATGCTTTTCCCATTGTCGGTAGATTTATGAGAATGATAACAGCCAACCAACACATATTCATATAAGTTTAAACAAACCAACTCACCTTTCCTGAGTGACATCATTGCAAAAACAAACCCCGTTATTATCAACGCTAAAGCAAGACGGAAAGACTGCAAGAGAAAAAACAATATGAACATTAGAATAACTATCACAACTTCAAAAAAAAGGTATGCGGTTGTCAACATATTATAAGTTCTGAAACGAACATGTACTATACACACACATATATAACTTATTTGATAGATAAAGTACTATACTCACCGCAACAGCCTCAACCTTTCCTTGGGGCTTTTTGGAAGCCATGTCTCGAGAAACAGAAACAATGTAATGTCCTTGCATTAGATCAATGGCATCCTACATGTGCAACAATAAATAAATAATTAAAAAATAAGCTCAGGAATATAATATAGTTGCTAAAGAGGGAGAAATGCTGACCTGTTTTGTACCATCGACAAAATTATTCAGGTAATAGCGCGTTAGGGCATTTATACCATCATTAATAATCCCTTGGGTGGTCCTCTTGCCGTATCTGCAAATAGGCGACAAATAAGTTGATTTTCTAACCTTAAAATGGAACTACTACATCACTGTGATAAATAATCATCAAGACTCAAACAGAAAACAAGTTTTCAATTTGGCTGCCACAACTAAAGTGATAGGAAAGCATAAACAGGATTAGCTTAATTGGCATTGTAACAAGAAATGAAATGCAAATACATTCTTCAAATTCTTATGAATCATTCTACATTGTCATCAGAAACATCACATGTCAGTTGAAAAAAAAAACGTATATGAATCTATGGGAATTGGGATATTAAAAAAAAACAACCTTTTATTTTTCTGATACCGATTCTAGATTAGTAACTGTAATAAAAGCCACAAATTATTCCTTCTGCGGGTAGCTTTTTGAAGACACACACACACACACACACACACACACACACATACATATATAGAGGCCGGTTAATGTACAATATTCCTTAACGTACGAGCGTACGCTGTGAAATTACGCACATTGTAAAACTCAAAACCCTAATCACGCATGTTGAAAAGACATAATCACGCATGTTGAAAACCATAACATGCTTCATTACATAAGTATAACATGCGTGATTATGGTTTTTCAACATGCGTGATTAGGGTTTTGAGTTTTACAACGTGCGTAATTTCACAGGTACGCTCGTACGTTAAGCAATATTGTATATTACACTTTCGCTACAGATATATATATGTACATATATATATATAGAGAGAGAGAGGTGGATCCAAATGAGAACCACAAAATAATTAGGAACATAAGAAAATCACTTTCTGGCCTTTGATCATAAAGAAGACGAGAAGGTGATGGTCGCGATTCAAGGAGTGGAAGAGATATGACTGTAGTTATCCATTAAAATATGATCCCAGGTCAAAACGTTGTTCCTTTTGTTACTAATTATTTAGTGGTTCTCAATTGAAACTCCCTTAATATACATACATATATATGTTTATATACACATACACACATCCATGGAGAGAAGAAAAGATTAAAAATAGGACATGTGTCATCCTCTCCTTCCTTCCTACCCATTTCAGTCGATCCTATCCATGTAACTATACACACACACATATAAAATATTATATCTATGTATTTATGTAGTAGGGAAAGGGTAAAATGAGAACCACTTTGAGTTGTGAGAACCATGAGAACTAGGCCTTCCAAAAGGTTTTTCCAAAAAAAAATTTCTTAAAAATCTTCAAAAAAATCACTTGTTTCAGTAAGAAAATAAAAAATAAAAAAAATGTCGCATGAAAAAATTTACATCAGGCGTAAAAAAAATGTCATCGCCGTAACAAAATTTACATTAGCGCGTAAACAAAACTTATATCAGGCGTAACTACCGACTCGGCAATTTTTTTTTTACATATGTGTTTATAATATTTTCATCTACGTTTGTGCAAAAAGTTGTGGCCCAACTCGCGCGGGAAGTAGGAGTTCTCATGGTTCTCACAACTCGTGGTGGTTCTAATTGAACCGAAGCCTTATGTAGTATTATATATGTATGTATGTGTGTATGATATTTGGTATTTGAGGTACTATTCTACACAATAGATAGTGGTTACGGAGTAGACATCCCCACAAACAAACTCATTACAGGTCTACCTATTAAGTAGAAAAATCAGATGTTTTACGTAAGAAGTCAACTTAGATCGAGTCAAACCACGTAATTTTTCAGAATCGGTCAAAACAAATAGTTTGTAAGAATCAATCAAAACGGCTTGGGTTGACTTACCAACACTCTCTCAACAACATTTTAGATTCATAAATAATTAATGTATCAAAACATTACAATAGCAAATGCAAACTTTCACTTTCAAAGCTACTGGATTTGATGACTACTGCTCTAAACAACAAAATGATTTTTATCTGAGCACAAAAACTAAAGATAAAAAACTATATTTAACAAACAGAGGTATTAAAATATTGTAAAAATGTAAACATATAACTAATATTCTCTATGACAAGAAAACTAAGAGAGTGAAAGATGATGTAAATGCACCTGACAAAATCTCCTTTCAAAGCAGGTGTACCAGAATACTGAATGCTTATATCATCCCCATGATTTGCCCACACTGAAAATTATGACAGGATAAAAAGATAACGCGTTTAACATTTCACACGCACTCAAGGATCCAGGAATTTCAATATAATGTACATACATATTTTAAAGCAATCGTCAAAACTAGGATAGGAGCTAATAGTTTTGTTAGCATCAAAAACACCAAGCCGTTGAAGTTGGAGTTCCAACATTTTACGCCCAATCATGCTCTGCAGGAATAGCTCAGTGTTAATAGAAATGAACTAAACCAACAAAGCCCCCCCCCCCCCCCCAAAGAAAAAAGAACGTATACCTGTGTGACATTTGTGCGGTCTAAGCAATCAATACAATTAGTTCGTACGATTCCAATTTGTTCTTCAATCTTTTCACCGTTCTCGTTTAGCAAATAGTACCTACAGTTTAAAAAGGAGTGCATGTATGTCACATAACTAGAAAAATGCCACCGTGTCCTTGTTTACGACCCTCCTTAAAAATTTATCTTCAAGTTAACAGTCTCTTGAATGATAACAAGTTATAGATTCATAGTATAATATTGCATATACAGTCTCTAGAAATAGAATGATAACTAGTTACAGATTTAATAGTATAATCTTTACTATATAATAAAAGAAACCACTTTAGGGACACTTGTCATCATATTAGGGCATCTCTTATAGATAATTATTATTTTAGTTTAATCTTTTCTAATTAATTATAGATAACCCTCCTACTAAATATTATTTAGTTTAATATCTTATGGATAATTATTATTTAGTTTAATCTTCTTCTCATTTATAATATTATTTATTTGAATTAATTATTACTTTTATATTTATCTATTTACTTCAAATTCAAACTTAATTATCTAATTTGATATTAACTATAAATTTGAACATTTTGTTTAGTTTGGTATCAAATAGATTTTACGAAACCTAAAATAAAATTAACTAATATTATATATCATTTATA
Source organism: Helianthus annuus (assembly GCF_002127325.2). Taxonomy (NCBI): domain Eukaryota; kingdom Viridiplantae; phylum Streptophyta; class Magnoliopsida; order Asterales; family Asteraceae; genus Helianthus; species Helianthus annuus. The sequence continues at coordinate 167,626,610 of NC_035447.2, read as the reverse complement.
CATTTACGGAGTTTTAAATAAAGGGTTAAATTTATTGAGACTTCGTTAACAAATTTTGCAACAACTGAATAATCTATTTTTATCACGAAAACCAAACTTTGTGTTAATATATTAAATATTTTTATTTTCACTATACAAAATTACATTTACTCGACCCATGTAATACATGAGGTTTTTTAAGATATAACTTTTTGTTATTTGATGTATAAAATTAGATTTATTCAATTCGTACAATACACGGGGTTTTTTAAGGATATATATATTTTTTTTATTATTTAGTACAGAAAATTACTTTTATTCAAACCGTGTAATACACATATTTTTAAAAATGTATTTTTTTTTGTTATTTGGTATATAAAATTACATTTATTCAACCCGTACAATATTGTTCTTATAGATATAACCTTTTATTATTTAATAAATAAAATTATATTTATTCAAGCCGTGCAATAAATGAGGTTTTTAAAGATATATTGTTTTATTATTTACTATATAAAATTTATTTATTCAACCCGTGTAATACACGGGGTTATAACCTAGTACTGCATATTTGAACTCTGAATAGCAATGATACAAAAATATCATATATCATTGTTTCGAATGGAAAATGACATTGTGTCCTTGTTAATGGGCCTCACTAGTTACTCCAACTTTTTTTTTGGAAAAGCCTCACTCCAACATTTTAATCTTAATGATAACTAGCTATAGATTCAATAGAAAATAACATATTGCAGATTTGAACTTCGAATAGCTTTCAAATAGTTAATACACAATGATGTCAAAATATCAGATTTTGAGGAACACAGTAATAGTTAATGCATATCTAAATTCCAGCGTACCTATTTTTAACAAGGAAATCCTCGATTTGATCATAAAGAATAGATAAGCGTTCAAAATGGATATGTCCACAGATGCGATGGAAGTCAAAGTGCACGTATCTACAAAGGTCAACAGATTTAGCATATAACATACAATATACATATGCAGATACACACACACATAGAGCCAAATAGTCCACCTCATATCATCGCTAAGAATATTCTGTACTGCACCGGCGTACTTTTCACACAGGCGACCCTCACCACCATGCTAAAAAAAACGTTTTAAAAAAATAGGTTAATCAAACATTAATGAATCCATTACCACATACATATGTGATTTGATTACACACCTTATTGACAAGATCAACAGCCAACACATTTCCATATTTCTTCCTTAAATCCAGGAAATGCCTCTCAGCAACTCGAGACTGCAGAGATCATATGATATATATAGTTAGAAATAGAAACAAATAAACTACATTTTAATAGATGCGTTGCATAGTCTACTCACTGCTTCCTCAGGTTTCACAATATCAAACTTAGGCTTATATGTTAGATCAACAATCTGTTCCCAGAGAAGCGGTATTGAGCCTCGGACCTACAAACAAAAATCTATAAACTGATCTCTGACATATTGTGATTTGAAAAAGGAAGACAAAATAATAAAAGTCATCAAGCATTCATTAGATGTAGAATCACTTACGAAATTAGTTTAAATATAGACTCAGATTTTTCATTAAAACATGATTTTGTAAGCTATTCCAGTTAGATACTTGTGTTGAATTTACATGCATTGAACATGAACCGCTTAAATAAAGTATACCTGCACATACGATGCAGTATAGCCATTTATGTGTACAATTTGTTCACTTTCTACAAAATTTGCTACGTAGCCATCAGGATCAGCTCCTCTTCTCCACATCCGGGTCCCTGCCCATATTTACAACTTTCACACTTAACCAAAACAGATAAGTGAATATGCATCTATATTTATAATTCAATTAACAAAGAAGAAATTCAGTAATATCACAACTGAGGAATAAAAACGTGAGATACAAGGAAAAAAAATCTTCCATACATGAAAGCCTCAGATAAGAAATTGTATGAAAGAATAGTAGCTTGATCACAGTGGATATAAAAAATTGCCAATTTCTCAAAAGGAAATTCTTAAATAAACATTAATATAATGATTTGTCTTGTACTTGATAAAAAGTAAAAAGTTATTGTTATGTCCCTTACAGAGAGAAGCATACCAGTCCTCCTAGTGCACCTCCGTGCGATGAGGGTGACATCTATTGTATCTTTCCCGACGGCCGATTGAAAATTCTGAAAAGCTGGTCATAAGTTAAGAGGACAAACAAAAATATATACCATCCTATCTTGGTTTTAAAAAACGAGTAGCACACAAAAGCGACAAGGTCTAAAATCGAGGTGCAAATAATTATATAGATTTTTATCTATTTCCTACAGGTTTCTAGCATTATTTACCCATATTTAGAGACAATTTAGCTTTATATATGTTTTAATATGGAAATTACATACATGTACAACCTGAAAAGCATGTTGTACAACACTATTTGACAATTTCTTTTAAAAATTTAATTAATTAATGCATTAAATGTGATTACAAAAGAAATCTACTACTAAAACAATAGTTCATCCCTAGGAGTTTGTAAGAATTTGGGCATATATATTCCTTTTTTTTTATTTTTAGCTATTTTTACAACATTTACATGTATTCAGTATAAACCATTAGAGATAAAAAAAAAAAAAATTATAACCCAAGTTGACTATTGATATGGTTGAAAAGGAAAAGGATACATCCTTGGATAACAGGAAGCATGTAATGGTCGAGCTGCAAGAAAGTTCAGTTGGTAAGATTTATTTCTGCACAGCGAAGCAATTAATTCAGTCATGTTTTAAATTTAATTTACAGAAAACAAACCTTGTTATCAATCAGAACTTCCAACATATAGTTGTTCCAAAGAAACCGAGGCTCTGCCTGTGGCAAAAAAAAAACAAGTATATAAATAAATAAATAAAAATGGAAAATTTATTCCAAAACCAACCATATGTGTTAAATAAATAAATAAAAATGGAAAATTTATTCCAAATCCAACCATATGTATTTTTGGTTAAAACAAAGAATTTCAGTTAAAGACAACACTTGCCTGCCTCCAAAGAGGAAGAAGCCTTGACTCGTCACCCAAGTCATTCAACCGTTGTGCACTGCAAACAGAAAATTGAACCAGACCAAAAAAGGTTCACATGGTATGTTTTATGCTAAAACCATAGTCCATATTGAATATCATACTAATTGTGTAATATGAAAAGTAATATCAAAATGATGAATGTTAAAGAGGCATATACTGATGGAGAAGAAGATAAAGAATGCATAGAAGCAATATAACTTAGAGAAAAAATGGACCTTAGTGTTATGTTAACATCATATGAGAAGTAAAGGCCAGGTGTCTTCTCTGCAACTTTTAACATGGAAGAAAACTCCGACTCCATCTTTTTCTGCCATTTATGAATTTTATAATATTACAAATAATGTAACCGACAACAACAAATGAACCTACCCAAAAAAATTTAAATGAAAAGGGGGCCCACAGTAAGCTCACCTGTTCCTCGGGAGAGTTTTTCACAGAAAGATCACAGGGAAAGACTTTCAGCTTTAATACTTTAAAAATAGGATGACCCAAGTAAGATCCAGCACATTCACGTTCTGTTATGACGAATAGATATGATCCTAGAGGCAGATAAACAGTTCAAGAGTCAACGAATGAAACATTACAACCAAAAGAGCATATGCATCGTATCACCTTTGATAAGAAATATATAAATATATATATATATATATATAGAGAGAGAGAGAGAGAGAGTTTAAAATACAAAAGTCCCTTAATGTGTGAAGCGTACGTGACCACCAAATAACGTGCGTAATCATGCATATAACATTCATATAGAAACTTGTAAACAGTTTGTTCAAATCTAATTGTTTTGCCTAAGAATAATTAAAAGCCGAGAATCATAAATCATTTTAACCCAAACACTCAAAATTGATTATTGCGATTTAATCAGTTTAACACACATCCAAACCGCCTAAATCTACCATTGTCCTATTTTCATAGTAGATAAATCTAACACTTTATGAAACCGTTAAGTGAGAATCTTTGCTGTTCTTAAACACTAATTATTATTAGTAGCTTAGAATGACTCAATGACTCACAAACTAATATAACTGAATCATGCACCTACATGATTTGGATCCAAAGTGGAAAGATGGTACATGGTGCTATCAACTGGCAAACTAACCTTTTGGGAAAACTATCTTTCCTGAATTCCACATACACCTATGCACCTAAGAGACTGGAATTTCATTGCTTAAACCTACAGAGATTTAGGTAATTGCACATTTATCTCAATAATCAGTTTTCTTACAACCACCTATTACGAGATTATACGAATCTAATAATTGTGACTTCAAATAATCAGTTTACTCAAACACTCAAAACTATTGCAACTTCAAATATGGATAATCAGTTTAATTATACATGTTCTTAAAAGTACTATGGTTCGAATTTTGGATCCATGAATCGGGAAAACTCCTTGTAATGCTTAATCAAGCTTGTGACATTATACAGGCATTTATGTGTAACACACATTAGAAACAAACTCAAAAAGCAGTATGCATTATGAATATCTACAAAAAGTTTAAGCACTGATAAAAAAAGGTTACTACTATAATCATCATCTGACCTGCCAAAAGCTTTAGTATCCCAACAACACCAAAAATGGTCTGAATTTTTGGAGCACGGCCAGTAGCGTTTGGAACTTCGTCTACACGGAAGGAAACAGTAAAAAATTCAGTACATAAGATTTAAATGCATAAACTATTGCAGAAGCAAAGCAAGTAGCCCACACAGCATCAGCAGTTTCTACTAATATCGAGGTCCGTGCAATCAAATCACATGTTTGAATAGCATAAAGAATTAAAGATAACAAAAGGTTTTAAAGCGAGAAATTTTGCCACATAACACGCTTTCAATACATTGGCAATTCCATTCGGTTACTCAAGTTTAAAAATCATCATTAAAACCAATCCAGCTTTATAGTCATCAAACCAAATAGCAACAACTGCCTTTTACAGGCTTCCTGTCATATCACCCTAAATAACCAATTTTTGAAAATTTAACGGTTTTAGTATTGAGTCTATAGTCAAATAACCAAATTAAAAACGAATTAGAAATACAGTGCTGGTAGCAATTGCACTTTTACAAACATGCTAGAGCCCCTAGACCTAGCTCACTTCATCTATCTCGAAACATATTGCAACCTTTACATAACTGGATTCAAAGATCAACAATCCTATGTAACAATCGGAAAATTAGGTCTATAAGTTTAAACATTCACATATCCTAAAACTGAAATTGTGACATTAATTACAAAAAAAGAAGAAAAAATAAGTATCTGATCTATGTATCACTAACACAAATCACAAAGCACGAACGCGGTTTCCGCATCTCCGCTTCCACCGTCACACAGATTCAACAATCAAACCTCATTCTCATTACAAATACATCAACATTCTAAAACTTCTAATCAATTACGATCTTCAAACATGAAAACAACAAACCTAAAGAACAAAACGAGAACAAAATCAAACCTAGAAGAGTCACGGAGCCATTAAACCGATCAAATCTCATTCTAAATGCAATTACAATAACATCTAATCAAATACGATCTTCAAACATTCAAAACACAAACACAACAAACCTAAAACAATAAAACGAGAACGAAATTAAACCTAGAAGAGTCACAGAGCCATTAAACCGATCAAATCTCGTTCTAATTGTAATTACACTAACATTCTAATCAAATACGATCTTCAAACACAACAAAACGAGAAGGAAATCAAACCTAGAAGCGTCATGTTGCCGTTAACACGACTAATCGCCAAACACGATCCAGACGAACCGTCACTAGGTTCCACAACGTATTGATCGGAAAACTCCCATAACCGCATGCGCGTGTAGAGTTTTTGAGAAGGATCTGCCTTGGCTAACATTGCGAATTGTGGATTTGATTCGAATTGAAGGTTTTGTAGAGGTGAATCTGGATGAGAAGAAACCGGAGAGTGAAGAACTCCGGCGAAGATGGTAAAAGGAAACGGGAATTTGTGAAGATGCCGGCCGGCCGGATGTTATTATTAGATCTCGGAGAATGTGGGTGAAGTTACGGTTTTGTCCTTGCTATGATTAAGCTTTAGATACCGTTGTTGACGTGGCCACGTAGAATGTTTGGGTTGGAGGGGTTAATAATAATTTCTAACATAAGCTTTTTATATTAAGAGGGTGTTTTGGGGCTAAGTTTTGAAAATAGTTTATGCATTTTGAATAATCAGGATCGGATAATTAATTGTAACAAAGCGTTATGTTGAAAGATAGTGTTTGGATTTGATTATTTTGTTTGATATCACAATAATCAGATAATCAACTATTTGAGTGTTTGACAAATATATATTTTTGGAAAATAAACCAAGTGAAAATCCTTTACTAAAGGCAAATAATCAATTTTTGGAAAACTGCGTTTTGTTACAGTAGAGGGGAGCTGCTTTTGGAAAACTGCGTTTTGTAACTTTCTAAACGCAAATAACCATTTTTTTAATTTTTTACCCAAACATTCAGAACTGATTATTTACGATTTCAAAACTCAATAATCTAAAAATCTCCTTCAAACTCAACCTCAAACACCCCCTAAATCTCATAAAGCCTCTTGTGGGGCGTTATGCGACAAATGGCGGATTATGCAAGAGAGGGGTTTTATATAACTTGAGTGTGTAGTGGGGTTATATATGTATCAGCTTTATATATATGTATGTATGTATATGTGTAAGGGTGGGGAACGATTGATCACACCGTAAAATGCATCGCGAGAGGGAAAAAATTACCCCATAGTGCCCGCCGTAATGGTGTTGGCGGCGCTATGGGGGCGTTATGCCCAATTTTTCCATCATATGGCGCCCCATTACACAAGACCTTATCTATATCTACATCTACTAGTCATTTACCCGCGCGATGCGGCGGGGTGGCGATTTACAATAGGATACTCGTTTACCATTAGTTTATCAGTCATCTCGTGATATATTGTATAGTACTTATTGGAAAAGGCTGAATTTTTATTGAAACGATATAGCTTTTACAATCTTACTGGGCACCCCACCTGAATATAATAATATAATAAGATAAAACAAAAAATTTACAAAAGGTGCTTTGGTACCAGTTCCACCCGAGTACAAAATTAGTTGTTTAAACTTGTTACTAAACCACCCCAATTTTTTCCCACCCCATACTTAAAGTAATTCATACTTGGCCAGCATCATACCGAATTTAAAAAATTAGTTGTAAAAGAAACGGGTCTAAAGGGTTGCACTTATTAAACGTCTCAAAACTATTCGATGCGGTTGCGCTCGCCGCACCGTTGCGGCCGCGGTCGCTGTGGTTGCGCTCGAATTTAGAAAGACTGGCACAAAGTAATTCATATCTGGGCAGCATCATACCGAATTCAGAAAATTAGTTGTAAAAGAAACAGGTCGTAAGGGTTGCCCTTATTAAACATCTCAAAACTATTCGTTGTGGCTGCGTTCGTCGTGCCGTTGCGGCTGCGTTCGCTGCGGCTGCGCTCAATCATTTACCCACTGAATTGGCTGCCTTCTTTCAGTCGTTTACCCACTGAATTGGTTTGCGAAACACGTTCACTTCATGCTAGATTGACAAAATTCTACGAAAAAACTCATTCTTTTGTATTTTTTCATTTTAATGTCAAGAATTTACATAACAAATAATTTAAATACTATAGTATTTATAGTAGGCTTCTATACCACAGTGGCTGCAAGAATGCTTGCACTGTCAACCCATGAGACTTCACTGGGAGAACTTTCAATTGTCTGAAAAATGTAACAATGAATCATGATGATCTAATAATTTTCAAGTTTCACTACAAAGAATTTTCGCAATAGCGGCGACTTTTGTCATCACTAAAAGTCAAAAACGATATTTTGGAAGAACAGTACAGTGATCAGAGAATGTCAGTAGGAAGTCTCTATAATACTTTTTAGCCAAAGGTAAAGCCTCTGGAACATAAACCGAAACAGATTTCTACTATTGATCTGGTCAACATCAAACTTTCTGATTATATCTCCTTTATCATCATCATGAGAAGATCCCAAATTTAGTGAAGTTTCAGCACTAAGAACATTAACATTTGCAGCGGTGGAAATTGATCCCGATGAGCTATCAATAGCACTTGCATGTGCTTTTAGGGTGGTGCAACATTTAAGCTGAAAACTCCCGGAAGGAAAGAAGGTATAGGAGGATTGGTAGGTTTCTGAGCATGAGCTGCAAAAGGCCCAGAAGGTGAAGAAAGCGCGTCTTTTTTCTCTTTTGAGACCGGACGGGCCTCACCTGGCTGTTCAACAGGCCCCGGATCTTTCCTTGGCAAGCGTTGTTTCGAGACATCTGAATTTTGGGAAGATGCAGCCTTTAAGGAATTAGTACGAGCCTGCAAAATAAAAATATCCAAGGATATCAACATGTTTCCATTATTTAGCTATCTTTTAAACCGAAGGACCCTAGTTAAAGAATATTAACTCGGATTTTTGTGACCCTAATTAAAAAAAAAAATATTAACTCAGATTTTTGTGTTATAAGTTGTTGACCGGTCAATGGATCAAGTAACAGATATGTGATTTTTTGGTCAACAAAGTCAAGAATCGAGTAGGGTAGGAACCGGTTCCGGGTACGTTCGGGTTTTGACCGGGTAGGTTCCGGTTGGATTCCTTTTTTCTACACCCGGGTCTGGAACTAATATGTACCCGTGGGTCAAGTATGGTAGGAACCGGTTTCATGTCGGGTCTGGAAACGGGTTTTTTGTGCATCTCTACAGACAATCACTACAACTCTTGCAATTAACAAATTTTTGATTTTTCAACTAACAGTTCCAAAAATTTCAAAATTAAAATTTGTTTCATGATTGATGCACATTAAAGGTGGAAAATGGATGGGTTTGGTCAAAACCTGTAACTTATAGAACGGGTCGGGATGGGTCGAGCAGTCCTGCAAACACTTTCTTGAATTCTATAAATATATGTTTAAACTAGGCTATCACCCGGGAACATCCCGGGATAGGAAAAATTATATTTGAAAAACAAATACATAGATAAAATTTATAAACTAATTAGTGTGTTCTTTCCCTTCCTAACAAAATCTTTTATTCGGTTTGAATAATATCCCAATTTGGCCTCCATGAGTGTTTAAAGGTTTCATGTGGAACTATTAACTTTTAAGTTAAGACTGAAATATAAATATAATAATGTTTGGAGATGGTTAAGATATTTCTATGTGATGATTGTGTGAAGTTTTGAGAAGTGATAGTTGTTGATGTTTAATAATGCTCTGTAATAGCTTGGATATTCGGTCCAGATAGCAAAGGATTAAAAACATATTTACATAAACCCCGTTAACTTTTGTAAAATGTACATAGATATAGTCAAACTCATTTAGTATGATAGTATTTTTTTAAACCTTATTAATTAAATGAAAACATAAAAAAGAAAAATAAATATTAAATTGAAATATGTTTAAAGCTTTGACTGGCATTTTGAAAAGATTGGGGTATTTTTGGATACACAGTTATAAATTGTGTATAAAATCTTTGAAATTACTAATACAAATATTAAATTAAAAAGGAAAGTTGTGTAAACGTATATAAGTAAATTTGAATAATATATTTTTTAATGACATATGGTATTATAGTAATAGAAAATGTAAATATACCAGGTTAATTTAAAACCAATTTACCTTTACATGAGAAGTTCAAAGACGTAAAATTTAAACTCACATTTACATCACAAATTAGACAAAATATCTGACATCACTAATTATACTAATCACGAATTGGGCCGTTTGATTTAATGGGTCTGTCAAACAATGAGTGGGCCGCTTTATAAAAAATAATCCAAAATCACATATACCAACAAATACTGGCCGACAAATTTAATTTGTAAACTATCATTGGGCCGTCCAAAACAACTAATCACAATCCCTGATTTTAATTGGGCCACAATTATGAACCAATATATTTATTGGACATAACAAAAGATGAAACATAATACAAAATCCTAGTATTATTATAGTAATGAAAGGATATAATTTGAGATACTTGAAAGAAAATAGATAGTTCGAAAAACAAAACAAAACATGAAAAGATGAAATAGTTAATAGTATCTAATTAAATCATATTTTCTAATCGAAAGACGAAACGATTGTCTCCAAAAATAATGCACCTTTCGGTCCGTTGTAGTTGTCAACATGTTGGATGTAGTTAAAAGAATCATTGCAAAGGACAACTTCAACAGTATCTCCCCAAATACTTGTTATCAATCACTTGTTGTTTTGAATTATATTTGTCCTTTGTTGCGTCTCCATATGATGAACTATGCGAGCCCTATTGAAAGAAAATACCTTGATCCACTCATCATGTTCATATTTGACCAAATCTGCAATTAGTTCACCAGCATATTGAACGACAATCATATGCAGCTTGTTGGAAATTGTTAGAAAATGTCCTTGACAAGGATTGACTTCCATATGCTCCGGAAAACGAAGTATACTGAAAGATTCAGAGATAACATCGAAAACAACTATGTTCCTTTCACCGGGTGGAATCCAGTAATTGGAAACCATGAAATATATTTTTTTGTCGGAATAAATTCCAGGAGACCATGAATAAAAGTTTGAAGCCAATTGAGTTCCGCTCAAGAAATTTAATTCTCTCCATGTGTCATGACGTCGTGAATATACACGAGCAGTAAGTTTGTCAAAGTAACAATTAATATGAAGCACTTTTAGATCGTTGTCCTCATCAAAGTACATACCACCTGTATCGTTGTGTCGACCAAAATGACGAATAAAGTAGTCGTCCGATATCAACTTATAACGCCTCGTGGTTGGATTCCAAAGGACGAGCTCACTGTAACTCCTTTTAATGCAAACTAAAATCAGTCCGGTAAACGAACATATAATGCGTAAAAAGGAAGGATGGACATCGTATGGAAAAGTAACTGTTTTGCTTGTATCTTCTTCTAAGTTGCCAACTACTATGTCATCAACGACAATGGGATTTTCTTTCAAGGAGAGCAGCTTCTTTTGTATTGAATTTCCAACTCGTCGAGCATGGATGAAAACAAACTTTGGTGTAGATAATTCATAACACCATTGTTTAGAAACACATTTGAAACGACAAACTACCTTTGCAGGTAGTCTCGATAAGATCTCTTCAAATATCATGTCATCCCCAACACGTTCCATGATTCGTAATACCCTGATAAAAAATTATAAAAAAACGATTGTATAAGCTTTTTAAGATTTATTAATTATGATATAGTTGTAACAGGAACATTTGTAATATAAAATACAACAAAAATAAAGTATAATATTCTGATTTACAATAAAATATTTAACATTCATCTTTTTGTGAGTAATACAAATTGAATCATAAAGCCTTATATACATAAAATTGCTAATTGTATAAAAACTTGAAAATTATCAATGGAACATTGAACATTTATAATACAGTATACAATAACTAACCGTGTAACTGGAGGTGTTATGTATAACAGTTGAAGAATGAGAATGAATTACAGGAAATATGGGTATTTATAGGACTTTCATCATATATTGGAAATCTATTATTATTAAAAAAAAGATGTCAACTTTAAATTATAAAATACGTAATATATATATTATCCATAAATATCATATTTCCATACACATGACTTCAAACGTATATTATGTTAATTTGTTAATGTTAGTACCGAATAATGCAATAATATATAACAAATCTTTGAGGAAAATTAAAGGCGGTAGAAAATCTATTTATAGAATGATTTTATATATTTTTAATCAAATAATGAAAAAATTATGTAAGATTCATCGATTTTTTTTTTTCAAAATTTGTATTACGAATTTTATTGATAATTTGATTGCAAATCAATTGGAAGATTGACTAAAATTGGTTTGGTGATATATTTAAGTATATATTTAAATGTAAATAAAATGTTGCTATTAAGTGGCCAAAGATTAATCAATCTTTTGTAATGATTATACGGAATAATTGTTTGCTATAATAAATATAACAATTTGTTAGATATCTTATTATTTTGAAAAGCCTTTAGTGCAGCAAGTTTAAAAAATTAATCTTAGATAATGGATAAATTAAATTGGTTGGTCAATGTGTTTATTTTTGGTTGTATTGGATCAAATGGGTCAATTTACATACCTTGGGCTACAATTCATTATGTTTAGACGTTCTAAATTCAAAAAAAGTGTTTTCATATTGGGCCAACTTCCTTTTGACCCACACAAAAATTGTTATGCATTATTTCTTACTTTATGATAATTATGTATTAGTGTAATAACATATATGTAAAAATCGTTTAAACAAACCGATATAAAATCTGAATTAAGAACACCTTTTATATTATTAATAAGATATTAAAAAAACATATAACGATCAAATACCCACATCAAACATAGTAAAAATCCAAAATACCATTGTTATAAATGTAAAAATCAAAAAAACTGATTTAAATTAATAGAAATATGAGCTAATTTAATTTCTTGCTAACTTTCTCCAAAGTCTTGAAAGTACTTGAAGTTGAAGACATGTAGGCGTCATCCAATGTACGTTTTTTATTTTTATTGGTATCACAACTGGTGTTAACATCATCGTCCTTCACACTTAGGATGTGACTTTTCTTTTTTATAAATTCTTTATCATTTACCTAAAACAAATGTGAAAATAAATTAAATAATAATAGAATTAAAAATTAAATAAATATTAATTTATTAATATGAATCATGTATTGAAAAAAAAAATTACCTCCGTAATCTTCATCTTTTCTTTGAGCTCATTAATAATTGACTCATCATCAGTCAAGTTCGTGACAAAATACATCTCATCAAAGTTAGTAAGATTATAAGTTGTTATCTCAATTTTAAAGGCAAACTTCTTTCCAATCAACTTGTTTAAATCCACGGGAAAGATTACTTTTTCAACAACCTATGAATCAAAATATTGTATGAAAAAGTTAATAAGAAATTTTTAGAAAATATAATGAAAAAAAATAGACAAAGGGAAAAATGATTTATACATACAGGTGTTATATTTTCTTGAAACAATTGTTCAGCCGACTTGAGAACAACTTTTTCAATGATTTCATCAACCAGAGGATGAAATAATATTAGTGGAACATCATCACTGTTGTCTTCCACTTGAACTTTTATTTTGAATCTAATTAAGTTAAATAGAATCATACATATATACAAATAGATTATTTTACAAAACATATAAATATTAAAGAAGAAAACAAATTATCATATTACATTGGAACTGGATATATAACACTTTCATCACAATTAGGGTTCTTGCACACATAGAAAAATTGTTCCTCCATACTCGGGCAGTCTATAAAATCTGTACCAGCCTCGATTAAACATTTAGGACACTCCATATAGTGCCAACCAAAATGCTTATCGATACCAGTAATAGTACCAAGTATGATAACAAATTGAGGCTGTATAAAATAAAATTTATGAAAATAGTTAATTTAAAGACAATGTTCATCTACTTTTGCCATTATAAATATATATACACACCTTCATAATTTGCCAAAGATCATATATATTCCTCAAAGGAGTATTCATGATAAATTCATCAGTTGACATCTACAATAATATAAACGAAAAGTTAATTTTGTATGTAGAAAATAAACTAAAAACTGGCATTAATAAATTAATAGAGTCCTTGTAGAATAGAGTACAAAATAAAAAATTAAACTCATACCTTCTCAAATTCGAGGTGAAATAAAGTTTTTTCTCTTCTAATGTATAAATTTCTAACAACTTTGAACATGTATTTATAAAAACGTTTTAATTTAGGAAGTTGTTTAATTTAAAATGTTATATTACGATTTAAACTAAATCTATATATAAAGTAAATACTAAGATGATTGTATTTATTTTTGGTATTATGAATTTTATATTTACTATATATGTTTTTTTTAGAAATAGTTTGACTATTATGTTTTTGGAATGAATCGATGCCTCGATAATTAATACACTTAATTTAGAAAGTTTAAAACTATTTTAATAATGTTTTAGTATTTTTTTACAAATTCAAAACGAATATTAAAATTATAATAATTAAGAAAGTGTAAATAAATATTTTTCCGCAAACTTAATAAATTCTAAGTTAAATTTAATAGTCATAATATAAGTAAATATGGTCAGAATTTACTTGTATGATATCGTCAAATATATATTCTATATTAAAATAAAACTAATGAGATGATGTAATTATTTGGGTTTTTTTGTACAAAATCTTTTAACCCATATGTCTTCTCCATATACAAAGATTTTCTCCCACTTCCTAATAACCTCCATCTTCTTCATCAGTTACATCATCTTCATCTTCTTCACTTATTCAGATCATAAAGGTGTGATTCAATAACTTAAATTCTGAATTTCATTGTACTGTTCTTGTTAACTCTTGCAAACCATTGTTAAGTTTGAAGGTCTCTTCTTCCATTGTGGATTTTCTTTTCTATTCATGTTTGTAGATATATTTATCACATTCGGCTGTTTGTTAATGAGATTAGTTGAACTATATGTGTTATTTTGATGTATTAAATGTGATATATGATAAAAGACATGTTTAAGGTAAGATTAAAAAATCGTGATGTTGAATTTTTATGTATTATCTTTTAATTAAATGTTGCAATCGATTTCTAGATTTTGATTTGGTTGTTGATGTAGGCCACAATGTTTTTTATGTCTTATTTTGAAGACTTTTACTTATTACATGCGTTACAGTAAAGGATTATTTTGTATTATACAATGGAAGATGTTATATTTGTAAGTATATGTTAGATTACCGTTATTATATACTGCATGTTTATGGTATTAGGTCTTAGTTTCTAGATATGTTAATTTGATTATATTAGGTATCATCATCATTTTTGCATTATGATAATTGTGAAAATCATTTTTTTATGTGAATATGTTATTTAGATTATGTTCATTACATTGATTATGTTTTTTATTCACCGGAAGACCTAATCTAATTAGTTCATGTTTGTTCAAACGTAGATAAGTATGATGTCTTTTTATAAAATATTTTCCTCCGACTCTTCAGAATATCTAGTAAGATAATTAATCTTATAAGTACAACATTTTTTCCTCATTTCTTTATGTTAATACATCTTATCTTTTTCAAGGAAATACCAAATCAATATAGCAACAGATTCCTATTGAATGCTGAACCAAACAATCAAGCCATTATCAAATGTGTGAACGGTAAGGAATTTGAAGTTCTTTTGACTAAACATAAAGATGCGTTTGTGTTCATGGATGGTTGGGAACTTATTGTAGCCAAACTATCGTTTACGGAGGGTTGTTTTCTGATGTTTAAGCAAATTGACTTGTATTCGTACTTGTTAACACCCTTTAAGAATATGCAAGACCATCCGATCTTCGGATCTAATGTTCCTTTATTTACCTCCATGTCTACCGAGAAAACGATAAGCAATGTTGAGTACTTCTGTCAACGCTTCACAGAAGAGTCCAATGATAATTTGGTGAGTATACAAACAATATTTTTATATGGTTTTCAATCACAAATTTAAGTTATTTAAACTGCATGAATATTATACGCAGATAATTCCTGCTGATTTCGTTGAAGATACAATACGTTTACCATCTATTAGCAAGTTAACATTCAAGGTCCATGTTAATTTGTGGGACAGTTTTGATGTGATGATTCAGAAAGACTGTAATCTTAAGGTGTATCTTCTCTACGATTCATGGGACAATGTTGTGTCTTACGTACCTATATACCCGGATTATTACGTTGTGATGAGGTACATTTTTAAACAAAATTTCCAGCTGATTGTTTATGACTTGAATGGTTGTGAGATTCTTGTGCCGAAGCGTGTATATACGCTTGCTGCTGGAAACATACCTAAACCAGGTCCTTTAAATACTGAAACACAAGACACCGATGATGAAACCGATCATGAAAACGATGAGGATGAATCTGATACAGATTATAATGAATCAATGGATGATGATTCTGTTGATGTTTCTTCTATCTTAACTAACTCTGATATCGATGGAATGTATGATGAGGAAGACGTTGAAGTTTCAGATTCTGAAGAAGATAAAAAGGGTGATCCGGACTACAATCCTATTGAGTTTGAATGGAAGTACGACAGGCGTTTTGTAAGTTGAGTTGTTGTTCATATTTTACATATATTGACATAGTAGAAAATCCAAAATTTATTTTTAGTATTTAATTTTGCAGTGTTATACCACTCATAATCTAATATTTTGTTTTAATTATTTATTGTAGCGTCTTAATGTAAATGTTGCTGAAGCATCCAGAATTGATATGACTATGGCGATGTACGTCCAGAACTTGGCTGGAGTGGACACGTTAATTTCTTTTCGTGCTGATAAACACGGTGGTGGTTTTCGCTATGAGGCTTTGGAATGGCGTACGAAATTTACGAAACCAAATGGTATCAATTCTCCTGCTAAGTGCACGTTTGTTTATTGCCCAGTTCAAAACAAACTGATTCTGAAGAAGGTTGTCAAGTAGTTCCTTTCAAACTTTTTAAACAATATAACTATAATTTGGGTTTCTTCTAATTTTGTTGGTTGGCTACTCTCTAAATTTCATTTTGCATCTTCATCCTATAAGGTGTTTTGAATGTATTAACATATCTTGATGTAGACCTTTCTATACTTCTAAATGGTATATAACTTACTTTATGATGAATTCGTTATATGTTTAATGTTTAATTTATAATATTTATATCTTGCCAATGGAAATATGATTTACAATATATTTACCCACGTGTGATTTTAAGATTGTTACATCAACATACAATTTAATTTAAAATGTTAGAATATTTATAACAATTTACACATCAGTTACAACAATACTGTTATATTCTGCAATGAAAGATAAATTAAACATATCATTTGTCCAACATTAGATGAAAATACTTTAAAAACACTACAAATTTATCGCTAGGTTTATACATTTCGGGTTTCAATGAAGTATTTAAAAAATAAGTAAATCTATCCGATAACTATATACATATACATAAGAAATATATGATTACTAATTACTTTGAGTAAATTAAAAAATGGAAAATTAATAAACAAATTTAAAAATTAAAAAATACTCAAAGTAATATATAAAAATCTCAAGCAATAGTTAAAGTTTTATTAAAGTCATTAAAATACAAATTTACATGAAAAACATATCAAAGGTGAGTGAACACTTCTTTATAAACAACATTGGTTGTTGTATTAGTAGGTTTCCCATCCTTATCAAGAATTAATATCTTCACCCCTTGTCTTGATTTAACTCTAGATAATGCTACATATAACTGGCCATGTGTGAAAAATGGTTCTTTTAAATAAAGACCAACCTTAGACAAAGACTGGCCTTGACTCTTGTTGATTGTCATAGCAAAACACACAGCAACAGGAAATTGTCGTCTTTGAAAAGCAAAAGGTATTTTTTTGTCGGATGGAATCATGCTAATTCTTGGAATGAACGTTCTAGTTCCAACATTAGCACCTGATATAATTTGACCTTCCATAACCCTCTTTCCAAGATATGTAACTTTTAACCTTGTACCATTACATAATCCATTCTGTTGGTCAATGTTCCTAAGAAGCATAATAGGAACACCAACTTTTAGAACCAGACGATGACTTGGTAAACCAGATATCTTTAAACCATTCAAAACATCAGGTGAATACAACTCTTGCTGGAAGGAATCAATACCTTTTTCAGTTTCACATATAGTATCAGAGCTTAGGTACTCTACTGGTTCACCAGGAAACAACTCTAACAATCGATCATTTATTTCATGAACGACCTCATTTTTGGGTGTCAGAATCGCTCTTTCAGAAAAATAATCTAGATCCATATATCTTTCTAAAACCGACGGATATACAAATTGAATCAAACTTTCAATGGGATCGGAAGAATCTGTAATTAGAAGATCAGAAGGTATTTCTACAATTGCAACGCCATCGTTGTCACCTCCAACTTTACCTTCCCCAATATCAAGAAGCCATTTGGCAAATTTCTCAGTCTCCACCATTCTGGATTGTGAAGCACCGATAGTCAACCTCATGTTTTTTGTTAAGGTAAGTAATTTACAGTGGGACCATATATAAGATGAACTCAACGAAGCATTAACAATTTCTTGCCTACTTCCGTTTGGAATAAAAGGAAGAATTTGCCTAAAATCACCACCAAACACAATTACTTTACCTCCAAATAAAACATCCGACTGAGAATTGCTTTTGTCAACCAAAACATCTTTAAATGTTCGGTCTAAAGCTTCGAACGCATGCCTATGTACCATGGGTGCTTCATCCCATATAATTAACCTAGTATGCTTAAGCAAGTAGGCTACATCACCATCAGCCCTTATGTGACACATCGAACTCTCATCTAAATTTATGGGAATGTGAAATCTAGAATGTGCCGTTCTACCTCTTGACATTAGCAAAGAAGCAATACCACTCGAAGCA
This sequence comes from Helianthus annuus, assembly GCF_002127325.2. Lineage (NCBI taxonomy): Eukaryota > Viridiplantae > Streptophyta > Magnoliopsida > Asterales > Asteraceae > Helianthus > Helianthus annuus. The sequence continues at coordinate 167,608,108 of NC_035447.2, read as the reverse complement.
ACATTTAGTACGATCTGTTCTCTAGACCTAACGGATAAAGCTAAAGTCTTCCAGAGAAATGTCTTACCTGTTCCACCATATCCATATACAAAAAATACACCTCCTTTTCCATCTTCAACTGCTGTCATAATTTGATTATAAATGGACAGTTGTTCGTCAGTCAATGAAGATTTAAGAGTATGTAACTCACTCTGAAGCTGCGGAATATCAAAAGATAATTCTTCGTCAACCAAACGATTGTTTCCAACAGCAAAGGAATCGTAATCAGGATAAGGAATTGTCGGCCATCGTGTCAAAGAGGAACCATTTCGAATCAGGTACTTTTCAATCTCAACCAATGTCTGATTCTTCAACCTCTCATCAGACATTACAAGTTCTGTAAAGATAAAAAATAAAATAAAGATTAAGAATGTGAATAAAATGTATCGGAATAATGTTATGGGTAATATATTGAAAAGAAACCTTTGTTTTTTGTTGATCTTCTTCTATTGTATAAGATGTCATCGCCCAATAATTTCCATGTTTGTTCAAATACATATTCAGGTCTTGACAATGTGTTTGACAACAACAAAGTAACAAAAAGTGCACGAGTATAACGACCATCACCCGCAAAATTGGCTTCCTTAATTGCTTCAATGTACTCCATGTCATCATCTAACAAACCCATAGCATAACACGCGTCCCTGAAAGTTGGAAACACCTGACTATCAACAGTTCTAATTTCTTCAAACGATTTGGGTCCTTTGACTTTGTTTAGGAGAATTCTAAGAAAATACGATTCACCCACAGCAGGGGAAACAGAATGAATCCGTCCGATCTGTAACAGCTTTCTTTTACGGGGTTTCCATACTCTATCTGTTAATTTCCAACATAATTTAGTAGGAAACTCAACATAGGTAAGTTTCCGTGCATCTTCATTATTTCTGTTCATCTCAAACCACTTTAGAAAAATCGAAGAAGAAACTGATGGCTTATCCAAAACTTCTTGTATATCGTCCTCGGCTCCAAATACAACATTTTGTTGACCTTCAAGATGAAAAGGAAGTCTCATAACTGGAGGAAACCTGAAGTGAACCTCATTTGCAAATATCCTCCAAGAAGCTTCACATGCGGAAACGTACCTACAATCATAATACGCTTTGATCTCATCCTTTGTTGTTTGTTCATTTTCTGTACCGTCTCGGTTTGACACTACAAGAGAAGCTCTATCTGCGCCTTTATTAATGTACTTGAACAAATATTTAATAGAACCAGCTTGATTGCACCATTCAACATTAATGTGAGCTTGGTATCTTTTCAAAAGAACCGGACTATAAGGAACAACACTTCTGTTGTCTAATTGAACGTTGGACTTTATAACAGTGTTTCCATTGTCTCTTCTTCTATATACAGGGAAACCGTCAGCATCAGTGGTGGTCTCAGGGTTGAATTTTTTCGGATAGTTTTTTGAACATCTACTATCAACCATACAAGGACAACTCGGATTTGCATTTCCACATGGACCATGAATCATGAAATCAGTCACAAGTGCATATAGGCTTGGATCTTCTCTCTTATCAGGTATCTCAGCAGAAATGAATTTGTCAAGATGATCAACGGACAAAATTTTGGATCCCGGTTTCAAAAAAATGCAAATGTGAGCATGAGGCAATCCACGTTTTTGAAATTCCACAGTATAAACGGCTACATTAAAAAATGATATTTAGTAAATGGTTAAAAATAAATTATAAATATTTATGGTATTATAAAAAAATTAAAAAGTATAATTATACCTGCACTTAATTCTCCAAATATTTTTTTGTCCTTCAGATCCTTTGTAAGTGAATCGAGCTTTATTTTAAACAATCTACACAAAATGTCTGGCCTGTCTTCAGGCTTAATGGAAGTATTTCTCAGGTATCGTTTAATCTCTGGCCACTTCGGATTACATGTAACGGTAATAAAAAAATCGGGATATCCAAACCATTTACATATAGCCATAGCATCTAAATAGTTGTGTTGCATATAGCGAGATCCACCGGTAAAAGAAGATGGTAATAAAACACGTATACCAGTATTTGATAGATCATCTTTTCCTTCGTTTTTCAAGTTTTGAAGATTTGAATATGTTTCAGACCTAAGATGTTTCTGTTGAAAACGAATATAATTAAGCCTTTCACTCTCAATCATGGTATATGCATCTACCAAAAATTGTTGAAACAATCTCCGAGCATTTAAAATTAGAGAAAAGGCAGATGATCGATCTTGAATTCTATAAGCAAAGAATTCTCTCATTGTACACTTGGGTCGAATTTTCTTTAACGTACGTATACCATCCCTATGAGGAATGTCTATTCTATATCCATCATCACCATTAGGAAAAAGGATTGGATACTGAAGTGCTAGATATGATGGATGAAGTTCACTGATTCGTTGAAGACCTTCAGTGTGAGACTCAACAACAATATCACGATGATCAATTATTTTATGTAGATCACCAACTATCAATGCAGCAACTTCTGAAGTTGACGGCAAGTTGTAAGTACGACCGTCAAGATCTCTTTTGTAAATGAGACGAAGCTTGAAATTTTCATTAGGATTCTCATTGAAGTGGTTTCTTGCAATTCTATAACTTTTAACCAACTCATTATTATGATCCAGGAAGTCTTTTAAAAACTTAATGAGCTGAATATCTAACTGCTTTAAATGAGAATCCGACTTATTTGTAGATTCACTGAAAAAATAGAAACGCATAAAGTAAATATGTGATAATATGTAACATCAAAATATTGGTATATTAAAAATACTAAATTACTATAAACTATGGTGTAATATTACCTGAACAACCTTTTCCGATTTGAAACTTCATTATCAGTATCGTAAATATAAAGCTGGGAGAACTTTGGATCTTTCCCAGGTGCAGGTACCAAACCACCTAATGTGTGGAAATTCTGTCCACTAATACGAAATACATATGGTGCCTTACCACTGTTGATACTCGAATCTACCTTTCCACCCATTGATGTGAAGGAGAACATAGAATTGTATCGACGGATATTCTTTAAAAAGTACTTACTTTTTTCATTAGAATTTCCAAATAGATCCTTGTATACTGAAGTAGGTTCTTTCAAATCTGGAAGCTCCACTTTGCCATAACCACAACATAAACTATAAGTTAACTTACCCAATGTAATTCTACCTTTACCACCTTCGTCAGACCATAATAATGAATGACACATCTCACATCTAAGGATTTGATTACCATGATCCAAATAATCTGAAAACATAAGATTCATTGTCAATTACGATTTTCATAAATTAATAAAAAAATATTATTTAACTTAAAACATATGTAACATTATTATTACCTGTGGATACACCTTTATAAGGGTCTTCAATGGAATGTAAATTTTCATTGTCGTCATCAGAAGTAAGATCTACCATTGGAATAGGTTCGATAATACGTTTCTTAGGTAAAACCTTTTGTTTACCAGATTTAAGCTTAGTCAACGTAGACGAAGATCGAAGAATGTTGTTACTGTTTTGTGTAACAATGTTTGAAACAATAGAAAACTGAGAACTGCTAGGCGTATGGGTTAATTGGTTATTCAAAGTAATAGCACATGTGAATGTCACAAATAAATGTTAGTAAAACAAACTTTTGATTGTACTTCAAATGTACTTAAAAAATATATATATATACTAGGGGGAATACCCGTGCGATGCACGACATGCATAATAGTTATTGTTTTTTCCTGGAACGACGACTGATATAGATAGTGCGTGACATGGTACGAAAGTGCGAATATAGTATAGATTTTTAAAACAAAAACCGGGTTTTTTTAAAGTTAGCCGTTTGACCATGGTTATTTTGACCAAAGTCCACTCCTCATTCGGCGCTTTGTGGTAGCACCACCAGTCAAAAAAGGCCCAAAACACCCGAGGGTACAGTGTTCCCCCACGTTTTTAAGACGCTTTGAGCGAGGTTTGCGCCCCACCACATGTGGTCTCACAAAACTTCAAATCTATGGACGTGTGGTTTCTCAATCCTCTTCAAAAGACGTCACAGTTTTCAAATTTTTTTATTTTTTCTTTTTCATTGTGTTTTAAATGGTGTAAAATAGATGTTATATATATATATATACACACATATTATGCTACATACACATATACATATAAATTTAGTTTTAACATCTAAAAGTCAAATTGCAGGTTTTGTTCCCTTTTATAGATCAGAAAGCAGTTTATAAACCAACAAAATTAACAAATCCTAACAGTTTTTCAAGTGTTTAGTTATATAATCTATATATTTATTTACTAAAATTTATTACAATTAACCCAATACTTAATAAATAGGGTATGCAGGACTTGAAAAGTGTTATCTAGACACGTATGTCACTCCAGCTTGCCAATCTTGTGTACCGACTCCAGGGTAACATTTTCAGATGCCTGCAACACATCTGATTATAAAAGTAAAAAATAAACAAAAATGATGTTTTAGATTTTTACCCTGGTCTCAAACTTAATGTAGTTGTTTAGTCCATTTAATTAAATTTTATTTTTAGTTGACACATAGGTACAATGTAGTCCTCTATTTGTGACAATTGTCATTGTGCTTATAGTCATGTGATGTTGTTTTAATACCCGTTAACCAACTCGTTTCGCCTCTATTTCTCAGTTATTTAAATTTAAAGAAGCAACATATACATCAGAAGTAAATTTTTCTAAAGATAATGGTGAACCGTCAATGGTACAATAAACTTACCTCAAGACTACCATTTGCTAAAATGGTAGTGTATCTCAGAGTCCAGAAATCCCGTGCTAGAGCTATTTCAATTAATATATGGAGAAAAGGAAGAGCCGCATTGATTAAACATGGTCATAAAGGCTCGTACTATTTCATTAAAGTTAATTGTAATATTAAGTATTAGTTATCTAATAACCAATCAATCCTTTAAGGTGAATTGTTATGAAAAGTCTATAAACCCTAACTTAAACATTAATATATGGAGAAAAGGAAGAGGCTCATTGATTAAACATGGTCATAAAGGCTGGTACTATTTCATTAAAGTTAATTGTAATGCATTTAAAGCAACCATAAATTTTGATTTTAAATATAAGATATAGCTAAACTTAGAAATTGTTTACTGAAGTTGAAGTTGAAATAAATCATATTCAGATAATTATTTTTTATATGCAAATTCAAACAGACCTATCAAAATATGTAGGAAAACTCCATGCAAGTCTAACTCCGTCACGCTTAAATTCATGTAACCTGAATGCGGTTCATTACTTATTCAACCCATTTATTTAAATAGGCAGGCGAGTAGTAATCGGGTTGGTGGGTTGTAAAACTGTGTTAATTTTACCAGCATGGTGGAAGTCAATATTCTACCAGCATCATTACATCCAACTTTTTAAAAGTAAACAAATGGTTTGATAATATGAAAACTATTTCAAATGAATATTAGTAATGTATAAATTTAAACGAACATTCAAATGAAAATAAAGAATGGTTACAAACGAACGCAAATAAGAGAGAGGACAGACATAAACGAAAGTCAATCATCGAACATAAATGAACGAAAATAAACGAACATAACATTGAACCTCCAATTCGTTTACGGGTTGCACCTACTTCTGTTTAAAGCAAGATGTATAGATTATGCAACGTACCTTAACCACGCGTGTGTGTGTATGTGAATATATGTTTTTAACTTGACCCGCATAAATAGTTTTGAGCCAATAGAAAGCGAATCTGGGACTAAATAAAAAATGGAACCCAACTAAAAGAGAAAACCAAGGAAACTGAAACCAAACCTAAACGAACCAAAAAAACAAAACCAGACCAAAATGAACCTATACAAACTGAATAATTTTACCGAAACAAATAAGCTGAGACAAATAATGTTGCTGAAATGAAAACCGAACCTGAACCAAAAACAAATAAAGCGAATCTAACCGGAAAGGAAACTAAATTTACACAAAACTAAAAAAAACTGAAAACCGAACAAAAAACGTAAAAGATCTTACCGAAACGAACTCAAAAAACTTAGATCGAAACAAAACAATTGCTGGGAAAAATCAAAACCAAAACGATGCAAAAAAATAAAACAACCTAAAACCAAACCGAAACCAAAAACTGATAAAAGTAAATAAAATTGATTCAAAATCGACCCGACAATAAAAACGGTCACGTTAATAAAGTATTCACCTTCACACCTGGCAGGGGTGATTAGTATGTGGTAGTAAAACAATCAAATAGTTAACGAACAACAAAAATGCAGGTACCTTAACAACGGTAGTGACTCAGTTAGTGACTATCAATTGTTCGAAGATTACTTTGAATCAAGAGTTAGTATGCTAATGGGCTATTAAGTAGTTAGTAATAAATAACCGAGTCACTAACAGCTCTATTAACCAAAAATGTTGCACCAGTTCTACTAAAATTGTTAAATAACAATTGATAGTCCATATTATTAACTCTAACAACATTAGCATACTAAAATTATTATTGACTATCAGCTAATTATTTATTACTAAAATGTTGTATTAACTTTATTCTGCAACATATTCTTTATAAACTATGCCTACCTTGACATAACCTAATAGCTATATTTCCTTATTAGAAGTTAATGATAATTGAAAATTAGTACATATTATTACCTTGCTGGTGAACACATTTACTCTATGTTTAGGGCACAATTTGATTAGGTTGCTGATACTGAATTGAATATCACACCAAATTACAATAGCAGTTTATATTGCTACTATTCACCCAAATCAAGCACCTTAAATAAGTCAGTGTTTCTCTATATTCAAAAAACGAACTATTACTGACGATCATTAAATTGCAACAGTCAATTCAATCCAAATACTGCAATAGAAACATAAAATCTACCACAATTCGTTGGTTAATCACGTATAGTTCTTAATCGATTAGAATCAGAAAAAGGAAATTGACTCACTGTAACTTAAAATCAGGAAGAAGGCGAATAAAGAGGCGGAGTTTTTCGAAATCAATGACCCCTGTCTTTCATTGTTATTCCTTGAATGAGGTAAGCAAGACCCCATACTACACACTGCATACACATACATAAAAATTGGGTTCAATATTATTTGTATAAACACCGATTGGAAACCCTCACATTGCATTTGATGAAACCCTAATCAATATAAACACACACACTAACACTCACGAATCGAATTTATAAAAGGAAAAATTCGGGCTATTTTTACCTCTTGTTGCTCCAAATCTTCATCTTAGAAATATATATTGCACTTAAAGGTTGCTGGAGAGTCGGAGGATGATGTGTAATTAAAGGAGCAAGTAAATGACCCATTTTGATTCCAACTGAAGTTGCCGACTGATGGAGAGCCTGATGGAGAGCCTGTGCATAAGATCAATCGAAGATATATGTCTGAGAATTGTGTGCCAAATCTATGAAGATCTTCAATTGGGGAGAAGTTAATTACGATTCCAATTGAGTTGCCGACTGATGGAGAGCCTGATGGCGAGCCTGTGCAGGAGATCTATCGAAGATATATGTCTGAGAGTTGTGTGCCTAATCGATGAAGATCTTCAATTAGGGAGAAGTTAATTATGGATTGGAGAGCATATATTGAGAGGCGAAAGATGAGTATCACGGACTCCAAAGTCCCCACAAACGCCAGTTAAACAACCCTTTCACTTCCGGAAGTCCTCTTCTCGCCGTTGCATCCGTCTCCGGCGACTCCTCCACTACCTCATGTTCTTCCTTTGCAAATTCTTCAACTAATGAGATGTCGTACGGAGGCGAAACCGAAACCTCTGACGGAGGATTTAAAGCTTTTCCAGCGAACCTCCGATGACTCGCCTTCTCTTTCTTCTGGTTAGGTTTACGGCCGCGACAGTTAACCTGTTCACTACTGGTAAAGTTTTCTTCAATAGCTTCAATTACTTGATGAATTAGCTCTCGGTTAACAGACGTGTCCCACCGAAACCAGTAGTTCGTGTAATAATCGAAGCAATCGCAGTCGAATACCGGAGATTTGTGTGCGGCCGGAGCTTTCTTCTTATTGTTATTATCAGATGATCTAGGGTTTGTGGAATTATTTTTGACACAAATGATTAAAGTAATGTAACTTGTGATTATTAAACTGGAACTGTTTTTGACCCAAATGATTAAAGTAATGTAACTTTTGATTATTAAGTAAATTAAATGAAATTAATAGGATTCTTATAGGCTGGTGCATTTAAAAGGAATTTTTACGTATATCCCCTTATTAAAAGCCCTTATTACATATTTGTCCAATCTTTAAAATCAATTACATATTTCCCCCTTTCTTTATGAAATTACACTTTTACTCTTTTTCTTAATTTCTTATCTCTTAACTTCAAAATCAATCTAGTCAATACTCTATATGTTGTGATAAAATCTTTAAAATATTTCTTTGAAAAAAAAAACGGTCATACCCATTATATAAAACAAGTGACCTTTTTACATATCTAGTTACTGGTTAAGTTTAAGTTTACATATTTTTTACAACCGACCCATTATACATTTAAATTTTAGTTAACTACACTAACAATTTACGTTAAAATATTGATTATCTAAAATATCTTATATAAAAAAACATATTGTTATACAATATACGTTTGTTTTTTTCAAGTCGTAATCAATTTTTCTTTAGCCTAAATCTTAGTTCGATCATCAACATTTTAATTGTTTTGAAGCAGGAGCTAAATTTCCATTTTTTTTTTGTGTAATGCTATTTCAGAAATCTAATTGTCATGTTTTAAACATTCAAAATAATATTGAAAAAACTGTTTTACAGCAAAAGTAAATTTTTAAACCATGGTCGCATGACTGTTTTCTTTAAAAAAAATAATGCTTAAGAGCTATGACGTATTATATATAAGCAAAACTTTCAATTTTCACATAACAGAGGCAGAAGCTTATAAAAAAATAGGCAGGGCTTATAAAAAAATGAATTCATATCATTAGGTTAATGTGACAACCCGAACTCTCAAGGTTAGTGACGCCTTATCTCGTGATTTTAATTTCTAACTTACCCCTCTCTAGTGCACTAAACTAGCATCACTCCATTAAGCTTGAATCTAAACCTAAACGTTACATCTTGCTAAGTGTGAACCGTTGTTATGTGTTAAACTTGTTAGACACTACATGTTTACGTAATTGGGTCGCCGCACATAAGCGATTCGGCCCAGGTTGCTTGTGTATATGCATTTGGGCCGTAAGTTGTGTTTTTGGTATTTGGGCCGTTTATATATTGGTGTTACTTCTCGGCCCACCCCTTTTCTTTTTAATCAATTTGGCCCAATACTAAATCCCTATGTATACGTACACATATGGGTTATGATGAAACAATTCTTAACAAACATTGCAAACCCTAAATACCTTCCCTCTCATCCATTGAAGACGTTGGCAGCCCCCACCCCCCTTCGAAACATTAGTCCTCTTGGTCGAGCTTTTGGTTAGTTTGATCTCTCTCAGTCCTTATTTGTTATATGATTATAGTCCTAGATGATTAGGGTCATGTTGCACCATAATATGTGAAGTCGTAACACATGAAACTTGTTGTGGTTCTTGCTGATAACTTGTTGTAGTTCTTGCTGATTACTACTGATTGTCGTGATTATGTAATTTATTGACATGTGATAACATGTTAACTTTGAACTAATTGGTAAATAATTAAGATCGATACTTTACTCGAACATATGTGGGTATTGATCATCGGCTGTGACTACAAAAATATATAGTGATTGTGTGATGATGAAAGTTCTTTTGTGAATAAATGGAGCCAATTTGGAAATGCAGCCAATGTGAATAAATGTATAGTGATACGTGTATGATTGTATAGCAATACATGTGGGATGTTTGAAAATGCAGCCAATTTGGAAAATTAACACTGCATGATGTCGGCCATTCAGTGGAAAGTGCAGCCATTTATTCTATATTTTGCATGTATAATTGATTGAATATAGTGTGCTTAGTGCTCTCATTAATCGAGAGATGGGGTAGGATAATATTGAAACATGAACAACTACTGTATAGATGATGATGACGACGATTAGAGACCATATGGTAAAAATATTTAAGTAACGATTCACTAGAATTATGTGAATGATTATTGGTTCTAGAAGTTGAAGCTTGTAACCGATTAGCTCTCATAATGGTTTTAATGGGATGAGATGATTATGTAGGTTGATATGGTTGGACGATGACATTGATAACGATCTGTGTCTACGATAAATAAGGGACCAAATGTAACTGATTGACCAATAAATTACGGCATTAAATAACAATATTTGCACACTCTAAATCGCACAGCGAAGTCGAACACCTTTAGTCGTCCATTTTCTTTTCAGGCATGCTAGTAGTATGTGTGGTGCGCATACAGAATGCAAGTCGCACACTCGAGTTACGGTTGCATACTCGAGTTGTGGTCGCGCAGCCGTTGGGTCTGTTATACTTGTCGGGCCGCACACTAGATAGTGGGCCACAAACTTTAATGAATTGCACACCATACGATGATCGCACACTAAGTCTGATGTCGCACATTTGATTAGGCTCTTGCGTAACCGTTGGGCCGTACATGGGAACGAGTACACCATTAGGCCTTAAAAGTGTACGTACGTGTTGACTAGTATGATGTGGGACTTGAAACATGACTAACTAATCTAGTAATGGAATATTGTTGACTGTATATGTATTTATATATGGAATGTGTAGTAGTGTTCATAATAAGATATGTGCATGGCTAGGTGATTTGCATGCAAACTCGTTAGGTGTGTGTTCAACTTTAAATATGTGCACATGACTTTATTGCTAGAATATGTAAAGATGCGTGACTGGTTGTTTATGCTAAACTGATTATTGTATGGTAACCGTCTTAGGGTGTGGTTGATCAAATTGTGTTGAACAAGTAACTAGTCCTACCGAGCAAACCAAAGGTGAGTTCACTACATTCGAGCATGCGTCCCAGTGGTTGGGGACAGTCAGTGGGTATCCCATGGGGGAAATGAGTCTTTGGGTAAAAACGAGTATATTGGTTAATATTCTCACCTATCATCTTTTGTAAGTCCCTCATCGGGTATTAGTTAGTAGCGCTACTTAGGTTTGGCACCCTCACACCGCTCCTGTAGAGGACGGAGGTGAACTAATGACCCAGTCTGGCCCAGTACTAGATAGGAGTACGTGGGAAGGGCAGTCGTGTATTTCAGGAGCCGTCATTGTTCGGAATTGAGATATTAACAATATTACTTGCATTGGGTATTGAACTGTTTTACACTCAACTGGTAACAAACGATTTCTTAAACTGTGGACTCGCCAGCTTTGTCTGATATACTTGTTACATGCTCGCAGGTCGTTAGGTACTTGGAAGCAGGAACTTGCTGGCTGGAGGGCGAGAGTGGTCATGGTTGCATTGATGGATTTATCTATCAGACATTTATTTTCTATGATTGTTTGGATAGCATTTATATTATGATACATTAACGCTTCCGCTGAACTTATGGTTTTAGGATAACTTATGTTTGGGTTTTCAGTATTTTTAAATAATGGAACTTTATTTCAAACTTGTGATTCAATGTAATTGGTGGCTCATTGCTAGTCGTCACACGCCTAACAGGGACACTCCCTAGGTGGTAATTTGGGGGTGTGACAGTTAATATCTTATTTGTAAACAATTATATTACACATTAAATCATAAAATATGTAAGTAATGGTAATAGAAAGGGGAAAAATGTAATAATCATTTAATAAGTTCATTAAGGGTAAAATAGTAATTCAATAGGAGTGATTTTAATAAAATGGGTAAATATGTAATATGTATGATTTAAAAGGGGAAAATATGTAATTGATTTTATGGGTTGGGTATATATGTAATAAATGATCTTAGGAGGGGGATATATGTAAATGACCTCATTTAAAACAACCATAAATTTTGGTTTTAAAATAGAACATATAACTAAACTTTAGAATATATATAGATATATTTTGAGATGAGATATTCTTTTAAAATATTATCAGATTACGTACCAGTTGTTATGCCACTTAAGGGTGTTGTCGTTGTTAAAGATGTAAAGTTACGCACTGTCTGAAAACTATTAGATGAAGAAGGAAGATTCGGATTACAATTTTCTTCGTCGATGAACTGGGAGTTGTTAACAATTTTAGAGGATCCTCTACCACTTGGTGCACTTCTTCTTTTATTTGACTTTGTTCGCCTATTATCAAGATAAATCTTCCGCATTTTTCTTCTATGAGCAGCAAGTAATGCTGAAATGTTCATTTTATTAATTTTTTAGGTTGAAACAAACAGTTTATATATAAAATAAAAAAATAGATTTTATAAACAATTTTCAATAAAAAAACGTTACATTAAAATATGACATACCATTTGAGTTACATAATAAAGGAACTGCATCATTTGTACCTAAATATATTAAAAAAATACATTTTATCAGTAGAATACAATAAATATTAAAGCAAAACGCTATTTGAAGACTTATACAATGTAAAATTTTACCATTGGTAATGTTCGACAATGGTGTCCTTCCAAGTGTACCTAAATAATTATATCATAATAAAAGGGAATAAAAAGAAATTTAATAAAAGAATCAAATTTATTTAACCGTTAACGTAAAAGATAATGTTAAGACAAAACTTACTGTTAATGGATTCCGGAACTAAAGTGATATCACTCAACGGGGTATTTTCTAATCTTCTCTTATTTAACATCTCCTAAATTATATAATTGAAAACATATATAAGAATTAATTAAAAAAAAATGTAATCATCTCATAGCCGTTTCTTTACTAACCCATCAATCAATATCTTCTCCCCATAAAACATTTCATTATTACCATATACACATCATTTCTCTTACTAACTAAAACACAAACAATCGTCTTCTTCAACATCTAGGGTTTTGAAAAAGCTGTATACATAAACTGGAAGATAATCAAAGGGATTGCAACATACCTTCTCGGACAATTTTAAACAAAAAGGTATGATTCTTATCATCGATATACTACTCATTGACTACTCTTTGAATAATAATAATCTGTGAAATGTATAAGTAACTTTAATTCGGATGGAGTTAGAACAGAGTTACATTATGAAATCATATATCAGTAGTATTTATTGTGACACTCGAGGTTTTTCCGAACGATCACCTTGTAATATTTTGTGTGTATATATATATATTTAAATGGAAACGTGATTTGTGCATGACATGTGATGTATGTATGTATTATATGTATATATAAGAGTCGAGACCACGACCCGAGACCATGACTCGCAACCGGGCGGTTGCGAGTGGGCCACTCGGTCTCGAGTGGGCCTAGTGAGCCGAAACCGGTTGGGCCGAAACCCCCAAGCCCAACTCGTGACCCCTTGTATAAATCCCACCCTTTTCCCCACTTGCTTCATTTTACACACCAACACTTCTTCTAATCTCTCTCACTAGAAACCCTCTACAAACACCACTTTCCTTCTCCTTGATCTCGGTTCAAGCAAGGATATCGGACAAGACACTCGGTCAAGACCATCACTCGGACACTTCATCTTCTCTCATTTTCTTCCTTTCTTTCGGCTCATCCTCCTTCTTCACAACCGGTTAGTGTTGTTACTATGTGTATAAGATTTAAGTATATTGTATGAACTAGAAAAATGTTTGGTTAGTAGTTTATGCATGATTACTAGGTTGTTTTGTAAAGTTTGAGGATATGTGTTAACATGACTAAAATGACATGATATTGGTAGTTTACAAGTGTTCATAGCCAACTACACTATGCTTCCTTGTTTCTTGCAAGAATGATGATGTTTAGCATAAGATTTTCGGCTATATAATGTATGTTTTCTTGTTTAGCATCATGATCTTGTCAAAATATGTGATTTTCGGTTCATAAATATGTGTTTATGTTGGCATGAAAACCCTAGAAAACTATGAACATAAGAAGAACTTGTTTGAATATGGTTTGAAGGTTTTAAAAATGGCAAAGTTTGATCTATCTTTACTAGCATTCAGATTAGGCAAAGTGTTAGTGAAATATTATTGGTTGTTTCCTAAAATGGGCCTGAATTCTTGGTACAATTTGGACTGTCATATCTGCATCATCACGTGTACATGAAAGTGACAGATTACGACTCGCAACGACGGCATTACGACTCGCAACCACAGCATTCCGACTCGAAACCACACCGTTGCGACTCGCAACCAAAGCATGACAAGTCGAAACCACGTGATTGCGACTCGAGACTACGTCGGTTGCGACTCGCAACCACAGCATGATGACTCGAGACCACGGTTACGACTCGCAACCACAGCGTGACAAGCCGAAACCACCTGGTTGCGACTCGAGACCAGCTGGTTGCGAGTGGGCTGTTCATTTTGGTTACTGGGCCCATATGTGTTTAACTTGGACTATCTGTTGACTGGATTATGTGTTGCTGTTGACTGCTTAATTACTTAGGCCGGCCCAGTAACCCACTGTTTACTTATATGCTTGATACGTATTAGTTACGTGCCTATATGTGTTTTACGTGAATGCTTGTACACCGAACCTGACCTATACCGGTAACCATGTTAGGACGTGGTGACCAACGTGATTGACAAGTAACCTAAACCTACCGAGCAACCCAAGGTGAGTTCACAACTTAAAAGCATGCGTCCCGGTGGTTTGGGACACGAGACTAACAACTCTATCCCCTGGTAAAAGGGGATACCATTTACATACTTTCCCTAGTTATTGGGAACAAAACTTACTTTTTCTTCCCGGGTATTGGGAAACCTTTTGGTTAATTACTGTTTATACGGATTGCAACTAACGGCACTAAACGAAACTCTATCACTCAAGTCCCTACTACAAATACCGATTAGTCGCCGGGTTAGGCGAACGGGTTATTAGTTGATAGCGCTATTTAGGTGTTTACCAGCCTCACACCGTGCCCTGGTTTGGGATCGGTCGTGAACTAATGTACTCAGAAATCCGTCAATGATGATAGAACATTGACATCGGGGCATCCTGCGGATACGCAACGGTTACCTAGTGTTCGGTATTGGAAAAAACAGTTTAGTCGCTAACTTTTGGGGTAGCTCCCCAGGGCATGTATAAACGGATAATTTAACCGGTGAAACAAAGTTTTTGGTAATTAAAACTGGACAACTAGTGAACTCACTCAACATTATTGTTGACCCCTTACTGCATGCTTTGCAGGTAACCCGTGACGAAGGAGCTTGCTGTTTGGGAACGTGTAGTGTCTGTTCACCCTTGTGTTGGGTGTTACCTTATTTTGGACCATGGACTTGTTTAACTACTACTTTATTTATGCTTCCGCTACTTAATACTATTTTTGGAACTTAAAACTTTAAACTCTGAACTTAATATTTGCTAAGCTTATGAATAGTAAGTATTACTTTTGTTATCAACTTAAGTATTCGGTATAATTGGTGGCTGTATCCTGGTCAGTCACGCCCCCGAAGCGGGTGTTATCCGCAGGTGGATTTTGGGGGTGTGACAGATTGGTATCAGAGCCATTGGTTATAGTGAACTTGGTTTTAAAAAGGGAAAAATCTTTTTGGAGAAAACCAGACTATAACCCGTGACTCGTAACGACACTACACTCCAAGTGCAAGGCTCAACACTTTTGACCTCATAGCTCGGACCAGTGTTTACTTGTTTGCTTACTTTGTGTTCCTGTTATGCTATACGTACTAGTGTGCCTAAAACTAGATAGATACACCTCTCTCTTCTATCTTATTCTCGCTACATTACGGCATCACACTCATACTGTGTTTTCTGGTCATGAAGACAATGAGTGGACGCGGACGAGGAAACATTAACATGACGCAGGCTCAGTTCACTAACCTGCTCAACACAGTGGCTGCGGCTTTTGCAGCTCACCCTTTAGGTAAGCTCGTTGTTTTAGGATGTTTAGATCCTACCGCCACATCGACTTTTCGCCTCTAAACCTATACGCTTCGCTTCTCACGAACAGGTCAGCATGCACCTGCGCAACCACCAGTGTGTACTTTCAAAACTTTCATGGATTGCAAGCCTCTCCCTTTCAACGACACTGAGGGTGCCATAGGTCTTCTGCATTGGATTGAGAAAATTGAAGCTGTTTTTGCTGTTTGTGAGTGTCCCCCTGCGAACTGGGTGAAGTTTGCTACTGCTACGCTTGAAGGAAGCGCGCTTTCTTGGTGGAAGGCGCAAATTCAGATGTTTGGGTTGGAAACTGCAAATGCTACTGCGTGGGAGGATTTCAAGGATATGATTAAGGATGAATACTGTCACCGGGATGACATCCACAAACTTGAGAATGAGTACTATGAACTCAAGATGGTTGGGTCGGAAATTGAAACTTACACCAAGTTGTCCAATGATTATGCTGCTCTTTGCCCAAACATGTCTCGACCAATGTACCGAAGGATTGAACTGTACATCAAGGGTTTGGCTCCAGAAATTCGAAGCCATGTCACTTCAGCCAACCACACTACCATTCAGCCGATCGTTCGACTTGCTCACAAACTTACTGATCAGGCCGTAGAAGAGGGCAGGTTGCCCAAAAGGATCAGTGCTACTGTCGGAACTTCTAGTGACAGCAAGCGTAAGTGGGAAGGAAGTCAAAGCAAGGATATTAACCCCACTCAGGCCCCAGCTCAGCAAAGGAAAACTGAAAACAACAAGGGCACTCAGCAACAGGGTGGCTACCGGGGAAGCTACCCTAAGTGCAACAAGTGTAACAAGCACCACAATGGGGCATGTAACAAGGGCCAGTGTCAGCGATGCCACAAGATGGGGCACGACGCCAAGGATTGTCGAAGTCAGTTCCCAGCTAGACAGAATCAGCAACAACCCCAACAGCAACAGCAGCAGGGAAACAACCGGGCATGTTTTAAGTGTGGAGCTGAGGGGCACTTTAAGAAGGATTGCCCTGAACTGAATCAGAACCGCAACAATAATCAGGGAGCTGGGAACAACAATCAGAACAACAATGCTGGGAATGGTGCTAGAGGAAGAGCTTTCGTGATTGGAGCTGGAGAAGCAAGGAATGACCCCAATGTCGTGGCGGGTAAGTTCCTACTCGATGATCGTTATGTTTCTGTGTTATTTGATTCCGGTGCCGATGCTAGTTATGTATCCTTACGTATTAGTAAGAAGCTTAAGCGTCCGCTTTCGTTACTAAGTTCTCCTCATATCGTCGAGTTAGCTAATGGTAGAAACATCGAGGCCTCGCATGTTGTCAAAGGCTGCAAACTAGAGTTGTCTGGTCAGACATTTAGTATCGATCTTTTCCCTGTTACTCTCGGAAGCTTCGACGTCGTTATTGGTATGGATTGGTTATCCAAGCATCGCGCTGAGATCCTCTGTCAAGAGAAAGCAGTTCGTATTCCTCGCCGTTCTAGCAAACCTCTCATTGTACGAGGTGGCAAAAGTGGAGAAATCTCCGGCGTTATTTCTTTCTTGAAGGCCCAGAAGTGTTTACGAAAAGGGCACACCGCTATCTTAGCACTTGTTACCAACACGCAGGAAAAGGAAAAGAGGATTGAAGACTTTCCAGTAGTGCGTGACTACCCCGAGGTATTTCCTGAGGAATTACCTGGACTCCCTCCCCATCGTCAGGTCGAATTCCAAATCGAGCTAGCTCCCGGAGCAGCGCCTATAGCTCGTGCACCTTATCGATTAGCCCCCGCAGAATTGAAGGAACTCTCGGCACAACTACAGGAACTATTGGATAAAGGGTTTATCCGTCCTAGTTCGTCACCCTGGGGAGCACCGGTACTCTTCGTTAAGAAGAAGGATGGCACGTTCCGAATGTGTATTGACTACCGTGAGTTGAACAAGGTTACCATCAAGAATCGTTACCCTCTCCCGCGAATCGACGATTTGTTTGATCAACTGCAAGGATCGAGCTACTATTCTAAGATTGACTTGCGATCAGGCTACCATCAGTTAAGGGTCCGTAATGAAGATATTTCCAAAACTGCATTCAGAACTCGGTATGGTCATTATGAATTCCTCGTTATGCCCTTTGGAATGACCAACGCCCCTGCAGTGTTCATGGACCTCATGAACCGGGTATGCAAACCCTACCTCGACAAGTTCGTGATTGTGTTTATAGACGACATCCTGATCTACTCGAAAAGTCAGGAAGAGCATGAACAGCACCTACGCCTTATCCTCGAACTCCTTCGCAATGAGCAACTGTATGCCAAGTTCTCGAAATGCGACTTCTGGCTTCGAGAAGTCCATTTCCTTGGGCACGTGGTTAACAAGGATGGAATCCACGTCGACCCAGCTAAGATCGACTCTATAAAGAATTGGCCTACCCCTAAGACTCCGACTGAAGTTCGCCAATTTTTGGGATTGGCAGGTTACTACCGCAGATTCATTCAGGGATTCTCAAAGATTGCACAACCCCTCACTACGCTCACTCAGAAGGGCGTCACCTACAAGTGGAATGAAGCACAGGAATCTGCTTTTCAGAGGCTTAAGGATAACCTCTGCAGTGCTCCTATTCTCTCGTTACCTGAAGGCACTGACGACTTTGTGGTCTACTGCGATGCGTCTATTCATGGGCTCGGTTGCGTGTTGATGCAACGCGAGAAAGTTATTGCTTACGCCTCTCGGCAACTTAAGACACATGAAAGGAATTACACAACACACGACTTGGAACTGGGAGCGGTGATATTTGCGCTTAAGATATGGAGACATTACCTGTACGGTACCAAGTGCACCATTTACACCGATCACAGGAGTCTCGAGCATATCTTTAAGCAGAAGGAGTTAAACATGCGACAACGTCGATGGGTTGAACTTCTGAATGATTACGAATGCGCCATCAAGTACCATCCGGGCAAGGCCAATGTTGTGGCAGACGCCCTCAGCCGGAAAGACACTGTACCAAAGCGCGTGCGAGCGTTACAACTTACCATCCAGTCTAGTCTCCCTACCCAGATCCGAAATGCTCAGATTGAAGCTCTGAAACCGGAAAACATCAGGGCCGAGTCCCTGCGAGGATCGAGACATCAACTAGAACAGAAAGAAGACGGCGCCTACTATGTGGCAGGGCGCATTTGGGTCCCACTTTACGGAGATTTACGAGAGCTTGTGATGGACGAAGCCCATAAGTCCCGTTATTCAGTACATCCTGGTTCAGATAAGATGTACCACGACTTAAGGACCACATACTGGTGGCCTGGCATGAAAGCCCACATAGCAGCCTATGTTGGTAAATGTTTGACCTGCGCAAGAGTCAAGATCGAGTATCAGAAACCAGCAGGCCTACTACAGCAACCCGAAATCCCGAAATGGAAATGGGAGCAAATTTCCATGGATTTTGTTACAGGGCTACCTAGATCTCAACGCGGGAATGATACTATTTGGGTGATAGTAGATCGATTGACTAAGTCTGCACACTTTCTGGCCATTAAGGAAACAGACAAGTTCTCAACCTTGGCAGAAATCTATTTAAAGGAAGTAGTCTCCAGGCACGGGGTGCCAACTTCTATTATTTCCGACCGAGACGCTCGTTTTACTTCCGAGTTGTGGCAAGCTATGCACAAATCCTTTGGCTCACGTTTGGACATGAGCACCGCTTATCACCCGCAAACGGATGGGCAGTCTGAACGCACCATCCAAACCCTGGAAGACATGCTTAGAGCATGTGTGATCGATTTTGGCAAGAACTGGGAGAAGCATCTACCGTTGGTGGAATTCTCCTACAACAACAGCTACCACACTAGCATTCAGGCGGCACCTTTTGAGGCATTGTACGGTCGTAAATGCCGATCACCTCTGTGCTGGGCGGAAATAGGTGACAGTCAGCTCACAGGCCCAGAACTAGTGGTAGACACAACGGAAAAGATTTCCCAGATCAGGCAACGCATGGCGGCAGCTCGTGACCGTCAGAAAAGCTACGCTGATAAGCGTAGGAAACCACTAGAATTCCAGGTCGGGGACCGGGTTCTACTTAAAGTCTCACCCTGGAAGGGTGTGGTTCGTTTCGGTAAACGAGGTAAACTGAATCCACGGTATGTTGGACCATTCGAAATTACCGAGAAAATCGGTAAGGTTGCTTATAGATTGAACCTACCTGCAGAGCTGAGTGCAGTACACAACGTTTTTCACATATCTAACCTGAAGAAGTGTTTGTCGGATGAAACACTTGTAATTCCTTTTAAGGAACTGACGATTGATGAACAGCTACACTTTACTGAGGAACCGATTGAGATCACGGATCGAGAGATCAAAACCCTCAAACGTAGCCAGATACCCCTTGTGCGAGTTCGTTGGAACTCACGGCGCGGCCCAGAGTTTACCTGGGAGCGGGAGGACCAGATGAAGTCCAAGTATCCCCAGTTGTTCCCAAACGAAAACCCCAGCACTGAAGCTACAACCGAATTTCGGGACGAAATTCCAAACTAACGGGGGGATGATGTGACACCCCGTTAAAACACGCTAGCTTGGCAGTGGCTGCTTCAACTTTCGGGACGAAAGTTCTTAAAACTTGGGGATAATGTGACACTCGAGGTTTTTCCGAACGATCACCTTGTAATATTTTGTGTGTATATATATATATTTAAATGGAAACGTGATTTGTGCATGACATGTGATGTATGTATGTATTATATGTATATATAAGAGTCGAGACCATGACCCGAGACCATGACTCGCAACCGGGCGGTTGCGAGTGGGCCACTCGGTCTCGAGTGGGCCTAGTGAGCCGAAACCGGTTGGGCCGAAACCCCCAAGCCCAACTCGTGACCCCTTGTATAAATCCCACCCTTTTCCCCACTTGCTTCATTTTACACACCAACACTTCTTCTAATCTCTCTCACTAGAAACCCTCTACAAACACCACTTTCCTTCTCCTTGATCTCGGTTCAAGCAAGGATATCGGACAAGACACTCGGTCAAGACCATCACTCGGACACTTCATCTTCTCTCATTTTCTTCCTTTCTTTCGGCTCATCCTCCTTCTTCACAACCGGTTAGTGTTGTTACTATGTGTATAAGATTTAAGTATATTGTATGAACTAGAAAAATGTTTGGTTAGTAGTTTATGCATGATTACTAGGTTGTTTTGTAAAGTTTGAGGATATGTGTTAACATGACTAAAATGACATGATATTGGTAGTTTACAAGTGTTCATAGCCAACTACACTATGCTTCCTTGTTTCTTGCAAGAATGATGATGTTTAGCATAAGATTTTCGGCTATATAATGTATGTTTTCTTGTTTAGCATCATGATCTTGTCAAAATATGTGATTTTCGGTTCATAAATATGTGTTTATGTTGGCATGAAAACCCTAGAAAACTATGAACATAAGAAGAACTTGTTTGAATATGGTTTGAAGGTTTTAAAAATGGCAAAGTTTGATCTATCTTTACTAGCATTCAGATTAGGCAAAGTGTTAGTGAAATATTATTGGTTGTTTCCTAAAATGGGCCTGAATTCTTGGTACAATTTGGACTGTCATATCTGCATCATCACGTGTACATGAAAGTGACAGATTACGACTCGCAACGACGGCATTACGACTCGCAACCACAGCATTCCGACTCGAAACCACACCGTTGCGACTCGCAACCAAAGCATGACAAGTCGAAACCACGTGATTGCGACTCGAGACTACGTCGGTTGCGACTCGCAACCACAGCATGATGACTCGAGACCACGGTTACGACTCGCAACCACAGCGTGACAAGCCGAAACCACCTGGTTGCGACTCGAGACCAGCTGGTTGCGAGTGGGCTGTTCATTTTGGTTACTGGGCCCATATGTGTTTAACTTGGACTATCTGTTGACTGGATTATGTGTTGCTGTTGACTGCTTAATTACTTAGGCCGGCCCAGTAACCCACTGTTTACTTATATGCTTGATACGTATTAGTTACGTGCCTATATGTGTTTTACGTGAATGCTTGTACACCGAACCTGACCTATACCGGTAACCATGTTAGGACGTGGTGACCAACGTGATTGACATGTAACCTAAACCTACCGAGCAACCCAAGGTGAGTTCACAACTTAAAAGCATGCGTCCCGGTGGTTTGGGACACGAGACTAACAACTCTATCCCCTGGTAAAAGGGGATACCATTTACATACTTTCCCTAGTTATTGGGAACAAAACTTACTTTTCCTTCCCGGGTATTGGGAAACCTTTTGGTTAATTACTGTTTATACGGATTGCAACTAACGGCACTAAACGAAACTCTATCACTCAAGTCCCTACTACAAATACCGATTAGTCGCCGGGTTAGGCGAACGGGTTATTAGTTGATAGCGCTATTTAGGTGTTTACCAGCCTCACACCGTGCCCTGGTTTGGGATCGGTCGTGAACTAATGTACTCAGAAATCCGTCAATGATGATAGAACATTGACATCGGGGCATCCTGCGGATACGCAACGGTTACCTAGTGTTCGGTATTGGAAAAAACAGTTTAGTCGCTAACTTTTGGGGTAGCTCCCCAGGGCATGTATAAACGGATAATTTAACCGGTGAAACAAAGTTTTTGGTAATTAAAACTGGACAACTAGTGAACTCACTCAGCATTATTGTTGACCCCTTACTGCATGCTTTGCAGGTAACCCGTGACGAAGGAGCTTGCTGTTTGGGAACGTGTAGTGTCTGTTCACCCTTGTGTTGGGTGTTACCTTATTTTGGACCATGGACTTGTTTAACTACTACTTTATTTATGCTTCCGCTACTTAATACTATTTTTGGAACTTAAAACTTTAAACTCTGAACTTAATATTTGCTAAGCTTATGAATAGTAAGTATTACTTTTGTTATCAACTTAAGTATTCGGTATAATTGGTGGCTGTATCCTGGTCAGTCACGCCCCCGAAGCGGGTGTTATCCGCAGGTGGATTTTGGGGGTGTGACATTTATAGGTTGCATGTTTTGAATATCATTGATTTAGTGGGTTGCTATAAATTTTAAACTATCTAACTAAGAATAGGATTGAATACATGTTTAAATAACATTGACTCTGTTTTAAGTTATTAATTTTGTACAAAATTAGGTAACCGAATATGAGATTAACATACAAAATACATTTAGGGGTCGGATAACTTAATAGGAAAATACTTAGCTTTATAAGTAAGTACTGTTTAATTATTAAATGTTCATAATATTGTCAAGAATGATTTTTAGTCAGAAAATGATATTTATTTGGAATAATTGTCTTTTATATGTTCTTCATGTTTTAAAGTAGCTTTATAATTCCAAATCAAACCATAAAAATTAAGAAAAAATATAAATATATCACTACATTGCAGTTTAAAAGATGGTATTATCATTTGTTCAACTGATGGAAGAACCTAAAGATCTATCATTGGTATGTGTACTTTCATCTCTAATTTGATGGATCTAAACATCGTATGAAATATGTAATATTGACATAAGCCTATTTTTTATGTTTCATGTACCTGTTAATCCAGCTGGTACCTGTTGAATTTGTGATCAAAAAATGGGGAAAAGATTGGCAAGACATGAACATAGAGGTTCACCATCAAGACGGTAGACATTGGACTGTAAGACTTAGACACATGAATAAGCTACCAGTGTTAACAGATGGTTGGAGGGCTGTTGTTAACAGTCTTAATTTGTTAAAAAACACTTGGCTGCTGTTTAGAAGCTTAGGGGATAAAGAGTTGGAGGTTTATCCTTTCTTAAAGAATGTGTGTGGTGAATCATTCATAACAATGAACAACTTCGCAAAGTTGGTTCTTACGGTAAGCATACTATTTAATAATTAATAGTTATTCAAACTCTATAAATAATTGATTTGAAATAGCTATGTTAATAGTAATATTTATATACTTACTTTAATAACTTGCAGGTAATTCCAAGTGAGTTTGTTACCATATTTTTCAAAAATCACGAGGTAAACGACATTTACCAACTATATGCAGCTGGTAAGTACTGGGATGTGATGGCATCCAAGATTCATGTTACCTATGTTTTTACGGACGGATGGCCGAAACTGTGTGAGAGGTTGGAAATTATGGAGGGTGACACAATGATCTTTGAAAAGATTGATAATTTTGTGTTTCAATTGAGGGTATTCAGGAATGGAATTGAAGTTGAATTGGGTTTTCACGAAAAATCCGAAGATAATGATTTTTGTGAAATAATATCTAAAAGAACATTCCAAGAAAGTGTTTGCTATGTAAGTATTTTTTTCTTACACACAACATATATCACATAATTCATATTGCTTATATTTTAATTTTTTTTTGTCCAGCAGAAGTTTAGTGAATCTGAAAGTGAAAGGGATACAAGTGGAGATTTAGTGATGAATGAGGTACTGGATTATAATTTGCATCAAGTATATGATAAAATATTGATTAATGAAATACTATACTATTGTTGCATTAGTTTGGTATAGAAATGAAATTGAACATTCATTAAATATGAGGATAACATCTTTGGAATTGAAAATTAGCAGATGTTGAATAGGACACAAGGCATTCTAGATTGTGACCAATTTACATCACCTAAAATTAATGCTTCTACTTCTGAGGTTAACGTCAAAGATGAGGTAATAAACATTTAGTATACATTATCACAGCTTTACATATGGTTAGTGTAAATTAAATATTTATACTTTTGATCCCTAACATTATATATTTAAAAGATTTACAAAAAACACATTTTTTTTGTAAAGGTGATTGAATCAACATCAAAAAAAGGAAAGGAGGTTGACAAAACTCCAGAAGTGGTGACACCAAAAGTTCCAAACTATCGCGGATCATCAATCAAAAGAGAGGTAAACTTTATTTTAATCACATGTATTATACACTTATCAGTTATTGTTGAATAACATCTTTCACAAGAATTTAATGAATTTCATTAATAAAAATATTTAAATTGACAGAGTATAAACTACAATGAGAAGGTATCAAAAATTGGAAAAGAAAATAAAAGGAAGCTTGGTAGTGGAATTCCATCAAAGGCTGAAGTTGATACTGAAAATTATGAGTTTACTCGAAAAGGAGAAAACAGATTGGCATGAAAATTTAAAATATAATGTATAACATAATGTAAGTAGTTAATAAGGTAAATTATATTAATGACATGTAACATATTTTATGTAGCGACTTCCTGTTGAGGTTGCAAGGAGATCAGGTCTTACAGAAGAACTTCATGAATTGAAGATTCAGACTTTGGAAGGAAAAATCATGTCTAATGAAGTGGAAACAGAACAAAATGGTGGCAAACCGCGTTACAAAATGGTGAAGTGGGATAAATTTATGTCTGCAAACAGTTTGAAGAATGGTGACATTCTACACTTCAACTTTGTTACGTCTACACACGTGCTCGAGTTAAAAAGTGTGGATCGAAAATAGTAATATGTGAAAGGATGGTAGTAGTGTTATATTTTGTTGGCTTATGGATTGTTAATGATAAGGGTTTTTGGGGGTAACCATATAATTGGTTATGAAGACAATGCTGTTAGTTTTTTTTGCTACATGATTATGTAACATGTAGATGTAAAGCCAAACTATTATCGGTTAGTAGAACAATATATAAGAATATATATGAATGTTAATCATCCTGTTTCTGTGTTGCATCAAACTAACGAAAACATTGAATTTAAAAAAATAACATGTAATAAACCATTGTCTATTCGTTTAGCAGATAAGATAATAAGAGTGGTAAACATACCTGATGGATAATACTAAGCAGAAGGATTGAGTTTCAAAGTAAATTATTTTAGACAAAGAAACGGTAAATGGATGCAAACTTACTTGTTAGAAGGAATGACAAGCAAAAACACAAAACTAAAGTGAACAGGAAAATGCCACTAAAAAATTGAATAAAGAAAATGATTGATGACACAAAGTTATACACAATTCTTCGATCATTTATAGAAAGTCGATAGACAAATTAGGCAAATTGTTGCTAAATTCTAGCACAAAATATAAGTACATAATTAATTGATACTAATTATGATTGCGTAAGTTTCTAATGAAAGTTATTTGTTACTCTAAAAAGATTAGATTTTATAATTCTATAATTAAGCAATATATTTGATAAAAGATTTTAAGAAATGTCCATAAGTTGAATAAAACCAAAATATCTAATAGTAAGAACCATAATAAGATTTTCCATTAACCCAAAAACATCTTATTTTAACAATGGAAAATTGCTAATTGTCATCATCATATACTTGATAAATAGTACGTTCACCATTTTCAATAACCACCATTTCCTCTATAACGTTTACGTTTTCTTCACTTGCATGTTGATCATGAAGTCCATAAAGTTCAATGAGTTCACGCGGCCACAACTCCATCAAAACAGACGAAGAAATGAACAAACCTTGGTCTTGGAGCATTTCCTAAAAAAAATAGATTTCAAACATGTGAGTTTATTGCATAATGAAAGTTGGTAAAATAAGTCATTGTTGGTACTGTAAATAATATAACACAATAAACATTACAAGATAATCTTCAACATAACAACCACGTTTAAAAGCAAATTCACGTGATGATAAACCATCACGCCATTGTTTAGAGACCAACTTGAATCGATGTATTGATTTCGTATCGATCCTTATTAAAATCTGGAAAAGTATCAAATGAAAAGGAAGCTCAACCATTGTGTTATTAAAACCAATTACAAAAACAATGATTTGATTATGCTATATACTAGCCTAAGAACCCGTGTGTTACACGGGTTGATTAAAGATAATATCTCATCATCATCGTTGTTTACATAAAATGTTATGAATAAATACACGTGTTGAAACGGATCATGTAAAAACTTTTTATTAACCATGAATATGCAGATATCACAATTCGTTGAAAATCTCTTTATACACCACATTAGTTGTTTTATCTGTAGGTTTTCCGTTGTTGTCAAGTATGAGTAGTTTGACCCCATCTCTTGTTTTCATCCTTGATAAGGCAACATACAATTGATCAAACATATAATATCTAATGACATTGAGATGAACTTTGTAATAAAAAAACTTTTCGATATAAACGTATAAAGATTATACTGAACTAAAAAATTATAAATATATAGGTGCACGGGTGGTCTTACAATAAAATTATATTATTCAACAGTGTTGATTTGATGGAGAAATAGTTGATAGATCAAATAGAACAGAAACCAAGCTAAAAAGGCAATAAAAACTGAAATTTATTGAAACGAATCATGAATAAAAACATAATGTGAATAAATTGTTACAAAAAATATATAAACTAAATAAAGTAGTTAAATAACATTCTTTCTTTAAATTTAATCATACCATGGCTGCAAATCGTGTTGTATCTTTAATTTTTTTTTCATAGCCCAATGTCACAAGTTAAACTAAAAAAAAAACTAAGAAATGTTAATTAAAAAAATAGCCTTTTCTCTAAATTAAGTGGTCACCAAATCCATTATCCTGTCACATGGTTCTCCAAGTCTAAGCCTATCGAACAAACGAAGTAATCAAGTTATTCAAGTAATGTGGCATCCACACTGTAGCAGTATCTGGCCCAGATGCCAAGGTTAAATATCCAATGTGGTGCCACCTAAAAATATTAACTAACTCCACCTCCCTATTTCACACAATTTCCACAGTATAAAAAAATAGCAGAAATTCATACCATAGCTTATGATCCCAAATCTTCTATGTCAAACCTTTGAGTTCGATGAGTGCTGATTATGAGACCCTCGTTTTCCTATTGATTTTTTTTAAATAACAAAAAGAATTAAATCTACCCATAAAAGTAAATATTTACAAAGTACGAAAAAAGTAACTACTAATTTTTTAATAGAAATCCAAGCATAATATCAGTACACATCCAATCATTAATTCTAGCACATTCGGATCTTAATTAAATGTACTAAAAACCAGTTGCAAATATTCTACCGGTTTAGCGGTATGGTTATTGCCCATGTAAAATCACCCGGGAACATTCCGGGTTAGGAAAATTTAGTTTTCAATAATAAAAGGTACATAAACAATATTTTCAAACTCATTAGTATCTTCTTTCCCTTTCCACAATAATTTAGTTGTTCCTTTTCATCAGTATCCTAACTTTGTCTCCATGTGCATTCATAGTTTTCGTGTAAAGCTAATAACCTTTTAATTCTTAATGAGATCTCAGTTAAAAAATGTTTCGTAAATCCATACAAAATATTATATTGTTTGTTTTTAAATTATATTATATTATTCTTTTAGTTGAATTTTCAACTAATAAAATTCATAAACATATTATAAACAACGTGTTTTAGGAAATTGTATGTATTTTGTTTTTTTCTTTTATTAAGACTCATCGATTAATGTCAAACTTAGTACTCTGATCATTGTAATGAAATCCTTACACGACAAATGATAAGTTGATTAAGTTGAAAGGGAAAAAATATTGGTTAAAAATGATAGATTTATTCATATATATAAAAAAACATATAAAGATCAAACAACCACGTCAAACAAACTGAAATATTCAAAAAATCCAATGTTTAAAACGTAAAAATCATAAAAACTGCTTTAAATTCATAGAGAGGGGAGCTAAGTCTCTTTCTTGCTAACCTTCTCCGAATCCTTGACGTCAACCAATTTATGCTTGTTGATTTTATTGATATTAGAACTGGTATTAGCATCATCATTCTTAACGTTTGGAATATGACTTTTTCTTTAGATAAAATTCTTTATTGTTTCCCTGAGACAAATGTCAAAACTAAGTTACTAATAATAGAATTACATAATCTTTAAATATTAATATATTAATATGAATCATCTATTTTTATAAAAAATACCTCAGTAATCTTCATCTTTTCTTTGAGCTCTTTAATAATTGACTCATCATCGGTCATGTTTGTAACAACATACATTTCATCAGAGTTAGTCAGATTATAAGTTGTTATCTCAATTTTAAAAGCAAACATCTTTCCAATCAACTTGTTTAAATCCATAGGAAAGATTACTTTATATCAAACGATCATTTCCAAAATCCATAACCAAAAACACCTAATCAGTTGTCAATACTCTATACCTAAATGTAACTCACACAATTCACATTTAACATATGCATCCTAATCTGTAACAAAGCAAATCTGACCTAAATCTAACCGAAATCAATCCTACGACTACATGATCGTATACATCAAACAGACACAATAAAAAAACACAAAATTCTAACAATAAAGCAAAATCACTAAACATCAATAACCTGTGCGAGAACCGGCTTAGGTAAACCAAAGGCTTGAAAGACCGAAACAGCTTCAGAGCCACTAACGCGTCCGTCTTGATCTACATCTGCTCGTTTGAAGTACAGTTCAAATTTATCCGTATTCACCGCCATTTCTACACAAGCAGAACACCACGGAGCAGAAATCTTCATCAAATCGCAAGTACCACTGAAACTAATTAAAAGATTGAACCAAAGTCTATCTATGATTAGGGATGAGCAAGTACCAGTACCGGTATAAAAGGTACCGAAAAATGGGTATCGATACCGAAAATGACCGCTACAGTACCAAATGCTCATCGCTTTCTATGATGCAAAGAAATTTGTTTTGCCATATTTTTGTGCCTTGAGCTAAAGCCGCTGAGTTGGCCTTTTCATGATCTTTTGTAGGTCAAAGTAGTGTTCTTCACAAAACAAACAAAATCTTATAACTGTTATTTGAATAAATTGATTAAAACCCTAATTTAAGAACTATCAATAGTTTCAATTCCCTATTAATAAAAAATCTTATAATTGTTCTCATAATAGACATCTTATCATAAAATATTAGGTGAAGATGAATAATGCAGAAAATTTTAGATGGTTAGATAGTCTTCCGAAAAGTTACACGCATGCATCTTGGATAAAAACCTCTACAATGTGGTTTTAACCAACAAAAAAAGGTACAGTACTTCCTGATTGAGATATGTATCTGATTTTTTTTAACAACAATATGATTTGATTTTTGGCCTAAAATCAGAAAATAACTTAAAAAATTATTATAGTTCACATATTTGTAATACAGCCAAGAAACTCCATACCTTTGAAATCATCTTAAATTATATAAATCTAAAGTGTATAAAAAAATAAAATACAAAGTTATATTAATGAATGAAATGGGTTGTGCTTTATATCAAACGGGCACACATAAAACGTTAGATGAGTTGAAAGTGGCCCTCCATTCTTGTAGCATACTTCATCACTACAACATCAACCGGAGAACTGATGTAAACTGCAAATAAATAAATAAATAATAATAACAATAATAAAAATAATAACCCATAATCTAGATAACAAATGTGTAAGAACATTGTAAGTGAACCCGAGATTCATAGAATTGTCTGCATTGCAAATTTACTTACGGATAAATTAAGAAATTCAATAAATTAAGGAATAACTTTAATTATGTGAAAATATGTTAAACAAATTAAGTGCTACACATAATTGTAAACCATATTGTACATTCATCTCATTCATGTATTCACGCAAGACAAATTTTTTTTTTTTTGCTCAAAAGCCCAAGTTGCTTAATCTATGTTACACCTAACCCATTTTAACCCACCTTGTTGCTCAAAAGCCCAAGTCGCTTACCTTTTTTTAAATGGGGTTCACGGTTCACCATCATGCAATACTATCTTTTATCAGATTGAATTAAATAAATCAAAGAATGGAACCCAAATTATCATTGATATTTGACCCGTTAACTAACTCACCAAAGTGAAAAGCTTTAGGAAAGATAATAAAAGAAAAACCTAATGGAATAAGTTAGCTACATACCTCTCCTTTGCTCAGGCGAATGCAAAATTGTAGATCTCCTTAAATTTATTTGCTATCACCATATTGAACTGATCTTGAGAACGACTATAGTTAAGTAAGGAATGGTGAAAATATTCAGATGTGATACATACGAACATCTTTTTAGCTCAGAAGGTATAGATGGAATTCGTTCATGGAATTTCTCTATATTAAGCATGAGGCTGTCTTTAGCGAATCTATCACCTTTATTAATAAAAAGAAATTGTGTTCTTCAAAGAAGATTTTTTTTTCCAAATAATTGGTTTTGTCTTATATAAAGTGCAAAAGTGATAAGTATTACCTCAAAAGTCAAATGGGAACTTGTTTCATAATGGTAGGGGTAGCATGTAGCATAACTATCTTTTGTGTAGAAGTCAGCTCATGAGAATGTATCAACTTGAGTCTGGCTAATTCTATATGCAACCTATCAGGCCATCACCTGACAAATTATGTTCAGTTATATTTACCAAAGTGCCTTGAAATAAAGCGCGGGGGGGGGGGGGGGGGGGGTTGGAATAGGTTTTACCATGATGTGAGACCTTCCAAACTTCCTATTTGTTGAATTGTCCCATTCAGATTCACTATTTCTAAAGTAGAAATATTAATTTTTATTTATGGTTGAAATAGTTGACTAATATGACCTGTCATCAGAGGCTATCTTATTCATCCTTAAGAAAGAAATACCCCTATATCACGCGGTTCAACGTCTCAGTCAAATGTATTTTCAACAGGTGAACATCCGCATATTATTTTAAAATTGTACATGATTAAAACCCAAAAACTTCTACTCGCTTTGCCCCATGAGAAAGGAAAGTGTTTGACTAATAGTCAATTTTCCTATAACCTTTTGACAATAAGAACCTGTAGAATATAGTTTAAGTGTGTACATGAAAAAGTTGAATAGGCGAGGCACCATATGATTTGCATCTACTCGAATTATCACTTACCTGCAGCCCACAAAATTATGATTTGTCATTAGCGTCTTGAAACTTGTGATTAATTTCAGGTAATATTGGATGTGAATAAATTAGGAACAATAATGATAATAATAACAATTTCAAAAGTAAACAAAAAGGGAACCAAGAGTACCAGCACGTTGGCAAGAAAATACCACCTGATTTGTCTCCTAGCAACTTTGGATGCTGATGTTGGCTCGAAGGAACCTGAACAAACTGAGAACCAGCATAATTCCTTGTTTGATAAACTCTAGCAGGTATCTCGCTTTTAGGAGCAGTTTGAGCAGTCCTGCCAGTGGTCGAGCAGAAGGCGGTGCTTGAGTATAACGCAGAATCTGGATTCTTCTGTTGTTGCAACTGAATTCTACTGCTCTGATAAGGGTTATTACTATTCAGATCAGACGTTTGATCATTGTTGTTCAAAGACCGGATATTTAACAACTGATCATGATAAATCATAGCTGGTTTTTGTCTACCGTTATTGCAATCCACACATATAGTCATATAAAACATTTAATAAACATCAAACCCTAGGTTTTAAAAAGCACGCATGGAGCGCGCCTAGGCGTGAGGCGCACTAAGGTGCAGGCCTCAGCGCCTAACGTCACTCGAGACGCACCTTTTCCAAAAAGCGCAAGAAAAGCACAATTTCTGGGTTTTCCACAAACCACGCTTTTGTGCGCCTCTCGCTTTTTAAAACCAAGATCGAACCTCAAAATTAAACATCATTTTCACCTAGGCGTTTATGCAAACACTGAACATGGACTCTAAACATTCGAATTAAAACACCTAATTCACATCTAAACTCAAAATCACACATCATATTCACTCAGGCATTCTACAAACACTTAACATACATTCTTATCAATTAACTCTAAAACATACAACACACTTCGAAACCGAATCCATAGAAGTCAAATAAAAACCAGCAGACAGCTCTATCTTACTCGACAGATGACGAATCAAGCTCCTTCTTTGAAAAAGTAATTGTAATCACAGACACATGACGGGTTGTTTCAAGACTACATTCAAAGAAATATGAATCACTTTCTGCGCATAAATATTATCAAACTGTTGTGTGTTCATAAAATAAACGAAAATTATCTAAGAAAAACAAAAAATGCATGAAAACATTAGGCGTATGAAATCACATACCTTTCCTTTGAGAATTTAGCATCTGAAAATACTGGTCTTAAATCCAATTTCATAACATCGATTTCAAAAGTGAGATCTACACCCAAGGTTTTACCTTATTTAACTGTTGGCTACATCATCAAATAAAATGTTCTTTATTTAACATGGATGGAAAAGGTTGCAACAATCTGCAAATAAGACAATGAATTACAAATATTGAACCATTATACCCAATAATTATTCATACAGATATAAAAGGGAAACAAATTAGATAAATGGGTAGATATATGTTTCATTAGGGATGAGCTCGGTACCAACAGGTACCAGTACCAAAAATCCCAAAAAAATGGGTACCCGTAACAATATCAAAAATACCCGGTGCGGTAAGGTTCGGTACTGGTACGGACCAGTATGTGAAGGTAAAAACCGATAAATACCGATACCAAACCGATTCCAAGAAAATGTCCCGAATCAGTGCTTTTCGGGTAATTCAGTAACCGGTATCCATACCATTAGTGTCCAGAATCAATATTTCAAGAGTTAGAAATTTTAAAGGCAGAAGATAAGCTCTGCCATTTTGATTGCAACAGCACAGTAGAAAAGTAATTAAACTACACTTAAGTTGACGTAATATTTACATAAAATATATAGAACATGATTTCTTAGAAGCTGATTTGTGAGTTGGATTCTCTAATAAAACATTTGACATAAAAAAAATGTTAAAACCACATTGGCATTTCGTCGAACACATGATATGCACAAAACCACATTGTGAGCAAACCGCCGAGCAAGTAAAGATCAATCCCACCCTTTTTTATTAATATATCAATCAACTTCCCTAACAAAAGAGACGAACCGAAATAAAGATCATTAGGTGTATGAAAACATTTACACGCTTAAGAAACCATGCGTAAACTTATAAAGATAACCAGACGCGAAATCTACTTATTCAATATTCAAGATTAATGTCCAAAACTTTTGTTGATTACTTGCCCATATGTGTGGATCAATCTAACATAATCGACATATTTTCAAAATACACAAAGAATTAGTTGAAAAGGATAGGAAAAAAGGTATAACCTGTCACCAGCATAATGTTCCTGAATGGCTTTTATTTGTGTTTCCAATGATCGAGGATTCCGCTTGCGTTATAGTTTCAAAATGTTAATGAAGACATTTATCATGATCTGTTGAAATAAACAAACATATCGAAAAACATGCAAAATAGATCAGTACTCAAAACGACACCTTTTTCATCCGAACTCATCTTGCACAAAACGCATATGGACCCGAACACGTTCTAAACAACGTTTTCCTCTTATTGTCTCTGCCGCTTTTAAGTTTAAGTTCATCTTCCCGTGCGCTTTTCACGTTCCCATAAAAAATGTTTTCTTATTTATTATTGATTAAAAATTCAAAGTTTTTTATGTGATTTGCATCTGATATATATGTCAAATGAGCATTTTATCTCAACAAAATACCCAACAATACCACCTGACTAATCGAAAGTTTTAACGTGCCCCCATGAACAAAAATCTTAAATCTTCATTTGTTAAAGGAGCAGTTGAAGTTCCTCTTTGATCTTCACCGAAAGCCAAAGCAGCCATTTTCATCTTTTTATCCTGCATTCACCAAATTTTTGGGATTCACTTGACATGGTAAAATGCAAAAATTCTAACAAATTAATATCAAACGATCATTTCCAAAATCCATAACCAAAAACACCTAATCAGTTGTCAATACTATATACCTAAATGTAACTCACACAATTCACATTTAACATATGCATCCTAATCTGTAACAAAGCAAATCTGACCTAAATCTAACCGAAATCAATCCTACGACTACATGATCGTATACATCAAACAGACTCAATAAAAAAACACAAAATTCTAACAGTAAAGCAAAATCACTAAACATCAATAACCTGTGCGAGAACCGGCTTAGGTAAACCAAAGGCTTGAAAGAACGAAACAGCTTCAGAGCCACTAACGCGTCCGTCTTGATCTACATCTGCTAGTTTGAAGTATAGTTCAAATTTATCCGTATTCACCGCCATTTCTGGACAAGCAGAACACCACGGAGCAGAAATCTTCATCAAATCGCAAGTACCACTGAAACTAATTAAAAGATTGAACCAAAGTCTATCTATGATAAGGGATGAGCAAGTACCAGTACCGATATAAAAGGTACCGAAAAATGGGTATCGATACCGAAAATGACCGGTACAGTACCAAATGCTCATCGCTTTCTATGATGCAAAGAAATTTGTTTTGCTATCTTTTTATGCCTTGAGCTAAAGCCGCTGAGTTGGCCTTTTCATGATCTTTAGTAGGTCAAAGTAGTGTTCTTCACAAAACAAACAAAATCTTATAACTGTTATTTGAATAAATTGATTAAAACCCTAATTTAAGAACTGTCAATAGTTTCAATTCCCTATTAATAAAAAATCTTATAATTGTTCTCACAATAGACATCTTATCATAAAATATTAGGTGAAGATGAATAATGCAGAAAATTTTAGATGGTTACATAGTCTTCCGAAAAGTTACACGCATGCATCTTGGATAAAAACCTCTACAATGTGGCTTTAACCAACAAAAAAAGGTACAGTACTTCCTGATTGAGATATGTATCTGAT
Source organism: Helianthus annuus (assembly GCF_002127325.2). NCBI lineage: Eukaryota > Viridiplantae > Streptophyta > Magnoliopsida > Asterales > Asteraceae > Helianthus > Helianthus annuus. The sequence continues at coordinate 167,572,628 of NC_035447.2, read as the reverse complement.
TTTTTTAACAACAATATGATCTGATTTTGGGCCTAAAATCAGAAAATAACTTAAAAAATTATTATAGTTCACATATTTGTAATACAGCCAAGAAACTCCATTACCAATCAAATTAGATCTCATGAACAACCAGTGTTTCATTGTTCTGTTAAACTTTTCAATCACCACACAAGAAGAAATAGCACCCACTTTTAAGTAGCTTGGTGCATAACACAGATACATAAATGTATTATGCAAAAACTTAATAATAACAAACTCTATTTTGTTAAAAAAAACTCACCCCTTACGCAAATAAGCCTTGGATTTGAGTGGTCCAATTCTATTGCTTTGCTGGCATCAGCAACAACATCTGCAAGACCAAACATAACAATAATATCATTCACAGCATAAACCATTCATAAAAGTTAAAACCATTGCAAATCCTACCGAGGACTACAAAATGTCCTGCATATCCAAACAATTTTGAGATATTTTTTCAAAGTAATATCATTATGTTCAAAACATATATCCGAACAATCAATCATCTCACCATAACCATCGCTGTAGTATAACCATCAATAGGAAACTTGTCGTCCTCCAATTAGGCGACGCCATGCTTAGATCTTAACCAATTCCTACTCACTGAGAGCTTTTCAAGATGCTATTTTTTTGCCCAAATTATTAGATCTATGTTTCAAAATCAAGTATAAATTATTACTAACACTAATCACTGAAAAACATATAAAAGTATGATAACTCAACCAGCAAGGGTCCATATAAGCTACTTGAGTCCCGATATAATTGTGAGCATGTCATGAAGCGAAACATAAATTATAACAAAATATAAATTTACCAAAGTTTTTCTTCTTTACATATTCTGCGACATCCTTCTCCACACTACAATTCTCAAACACCTGCACAAACGTAACCAAATTATACAAAAGATAATTTCATTGGGACTGAAGCAATATGAGATCATGAATTTAATGAAACAAAAGCGATTAATCACATAATTAATGACGATCTTGACGACTCTATATTGAGTTTCTTCCTTCATACCAGTACCCTTGATTATCACTTTTCTGCTGCCGAAATTAGAGGTGGATAATGATCATCTGATGAAAAATGTAACAACCAACACAGATTTCTACCCCTCTTAACTCATCTCTAATGCTAACAGAGGAGTTATATTTATTTGCAATAAAAAATTTTAGAAAAAACATAAAACCCCAAACATAGTGATTATACTTATCAATTGATTACTCAGGGTTTCTAATAAAATGGAGATACGCCCCTCCACATTGTATCTAACAATCTCAAATAAAACATGAACATACAATAATGCGTAATGAAGAACCTGCTTAGATTCTTCACAACTTTCCGGTCATGTGTTTCCTAAGATAAGCTTTAGGGAGAACCTGCATTATTAAATGTAAATATATCAACACGAATTATAACATAAGTAGCGTTAACATATAATTATGCATTGATTATCTAGGTTCATTGAACCCACCTCTTTAAGAACATGTCGTCTTTATCTACAATCAAATCATGCAGCTAATCAATACCTAATTACATCAAATCTTTGACCCCATAATTAATTCAAATTTGAAATTTGAATTTAAAATTATGAATCATCAATCAAGATAATCATGGTACCCACATGGAAAGTCTATCAAATAACCTCCTAAACGGATTGAACCTGACCCACTAACATGTTCTATAATCAGTTCTCTTCAAAATCAAGATAAAAAACCAAACTCTCAACCTCTATATCATAATCTCGATGAACACTAATAACATAAAATACAGAACCATATTATATAGATTTGAAATAAGAAAACTAATGAAAACAAAAAGCAAAACATATTGAATAAAAGGCAATCTTTGAATTAGGGTTTGTAATCGAATCGCCATAGTCTACTATACATTGTATAGCATATTTGTTGTTCATAATCTTCGAAAATAGGGGATTTAATGTTTCACATAGCAAATGATGTATAACCTAAAATAATTTATATCAATAAAAAATGGAAATACAAATTACCTAAAATCGAAGATAGATGAAATTGTATACTTGATTGAGGTTATCTTCAGCGGCTTTTCGTTCAGCACGATTGGGACTCTGTTGCTTGCAGAACAACAACGACATATGAAAGATCCATTATTCCATCGGATTGAATCAGTAATCCTCGAAGAACTGGTGTAAATTCCTTTAGGGTTTACAGAGGATAATGAAGGGGGAAGATAAAAGAAACTCGATGATAAAGAAAAAGGGCGATGATCGAAGGAAATGAAGAGTTAGGGTTTTTTATTAAAGAGAGAGAGAGAGAGAGAGAGAGAGAGAGACAAAGAGCGCGTGTTAATAAAAAGGAAAATGAATTGCCGCCCAAAGCTAATTCTCTAGCCTAAGAGGGTGTCCACATCATCAAAATGATTGGCTAAGAATAACTCTTGTGGCCTAAGAGAATTCATTTAGTATAATAGATAGATAAGAGTAAAGAATTTCAAAATAGGAATTGATAATGTCAAAATAGGAGTTTTCCATACGTAAGATATCTTCTAAATTTCAATTATGGAATTGATCACATATTGTTTTAATATATAGAATTTTTATTTGTTATTTTATTTAAATGATAGGTATGTATATATCTAATCATTAAGATTTAAAATGTATAATTAAAAAAGACAATAGTATATGGGTAATTATTAACACATTTAAATATTATACATAAATTAACGATATAGTGATATATTTTTAGTTTATTGTTATAAGTTATAAATCATTTACAAATCTATGAAAGTAACAGTAAGTATCTTGGTGACCGTATTAGGGTTTGGGTGAATACAATAAATAAGAATAAAATCTTAATTTTATTAGATATTTATTGATTAGAACCTAAAAAAAGAAACCATTATTTTGGGTAATCATTACTATTGTTATAATATTTACAAAATCATAAAATACATTAAAGCAATCTTTTTAAATTTAACTGGATAATAGTTAAGTACTATTGACAAATAAAAATTCAAATACATAAGATTAGGATTATACTTGTACATTCAAGATATATAATCTTAAAATACACAATAAATATTTTCAATTTTTGTATGAAATCTTATTCAAAACTAATATATATATTTGTCCTTATCGGTAAATTCACATTTTGCACCATGTAAGAAATTTATATCAAAGATCTTTTAACCTCTTTAAAATAAACACAAAATATACCAAAGGAAATGACAATGTCATAAACACTCACCAAAAAAACAGTATCCATTATCAAGCAATAATAACCGTCAAAGTAATAAATTTGTCTTCATAAAAAGCATAATAATTAAAAATTATAAAAATGCAAATCATGCAACACCATTTGTAGACCATACTTCAAAATCTTTATTTCTCAATTTTTGGGGTGATGAGGTCCAAGCTGACAGAATTGTTTATTTCAACATTCCCAAGACTGTTACGACGTTTAGTAGAAGAGCTATCAACAGCATCAACATCATAAACATCTTCCAGGTTACGTTTAATGTTTTCGAACTTTGACGGATCTTGATCACTACCATCTATAGGATCTGGCGTAACGCTGTCACCCATCACAGATTGAGATTAGTCAACCAAAAAATGCCTCAGTTTGATAAGAATATAATCATTGTACAGGTAAAAAATGTGTAGAACAACACAAGTAAAATACCTTCCCTAAACCTTTGACATTACCAACTGAATCGGACAAACATTGAACATTTGACTCAGACACGTCAGACTACAAAAATTCAGAACAGTTTCAATTTATGAATAAAGAAATCTAGTTATTAATAACTGAAATATTATTATGCTTGGAAGAAAAGAATAACCTCATTAACTTTCCATTTTTTCTCCAGAGCAGAAAGTAGATCCTCATCGGAAGATAACATTGAAATTCCATAGTTTTCAACCTGGTTGGTAATGTTAAAATTGGAAATTTTGATTTGGAATGCAAACTTTTTGTTCAACAACACATCAAACTCAGATGGAAGTGATTGAAACGATCCTTCGGTGGAAGTGTCAACTTGTATAATGGGAAAGAAGTAGTAACATATATATAGATTGTTTAATAAAACATGAATAACTTTTCTCAGAATGATAAATATTTGTACCTTCGAGTAAATATCTAGTAGTTCTTTCGAGGTTTTTTTCAAAAGCTTAATAGCTTCATAATCAAACAAAGTACAGGAAATGGTTCCAGTGGAATCCTGAACCCTTAGAGGTATCTTGTATCTATTATACGATAAAATGTTAATAATTGTTAAAAATGACAATTGAAAGTAATTGTAAAAATGTATAGATACCGATGAACAGGAACAATGTCAACAGCATCACAATCTGGGTTTATACACTCAAACGACTTGTCATCCAACACGTCAAAGCTGCCATCATCTCTTTCAACCAACTCAGATTTCTCTTCAATTTGCTTCTTACAAACATTGCATGATAAATAATACCAAGGCTTATCATTTGAAATTGCTATAACAGTACCAACAATGATAACCTTTTTCTCCTATTAAGTAGATAAAGATTATAGTTAGAGATAAATATGTAAAAGGACATATAAGATACGCTAAGCATATATATTTTTGATATACATACCACATCAATTGAAGCAATAAAACCGGTCAACACAAAATCTTCAGCATTTAGAAACTCATCTTCTGTATTCGATATCACTTGTGAGCATGATTGTTTACTTGAAGATGATTTAGATAACTCCTTCTCAGGATACCTATTAAAGTATAATATATTAATAAAAAATTGAAATAATTTTAAAACGAATAATAAGTTATTAATGATATACCTGTCTTTGAATTCTTTGATCTCATGAATATCAGAATTTATGAAGACACGACTTGCTTCAAACATGTTAGTCAGGCCAACTTTACCTGATTATAACACACATTTATTTTGAATGATACGTAAAAAAAAATCGTTTGATCATTGTAAAAACTAATATAGATAATTAAAAGACATTGTTAGAATACCATGTCCTAAAATATAGTTAATACCTTGATATATGTTAACTGTTCCAAAATGGACAAGTATAACCACATGAGCAGGTCGGTTTTTGTCATTCATGTAGTTTGACAAAGTGATTGCATAATTTTCCCACAACGTTACACTAATCTTCTGATCTCTGTAAATTTACAAAGTCATTGAATTATTTAATAGCAAAAGAATATATTAATACATATAGTGACTTAAAAACATATATATTGACTTGTTGTTTATAACATTATTACTCGAGATCCTTTAGGGTAATGCTCATTCGTTTTGTTTTAGATCCATCCTCCCTATTTGCATCTTCAATAGGATATGAGACAACCAAATAACCGATGAAATCTGTATATTAAAATAGTATGATAAAATATAAACAACTGATCATAATTAAAAATAAAAAAAAATAAAAATTTTAAAGTAGTTACCTATTGGTGTATTCACTTCAATTTTTTTACTCAACACAGATTTAAAATCAGTGAATTTAAATAAGTACCGAGGACCAGACCAGTTATCAGTTTTCAGAACAGACGTGAAAGCATAAAAAGATAGCTTCTGATCTTTTCCAGTAACCTTAATCTTGGTTGTATCTTTGGCTAGAGATGGTTTATGAATCAATAAACAGTCATCAACTACCAAAAACTTAAGGAACCGTTTGAAAAGCTTATGTAAACAGCTACATTGAATGAAGGCACCCTGAAATATAAATTATAGATAACGAATTTTAGAACATGAACACGTATAACTATTGTTAAAAAAAGGATATTAATAATTATATAAAAACTTTAAAATATGTTACCTCTTCATCCATTAACAACATGTCAACACGATAGATCTGGTTATCATAACCATTCATTTTTTTATCCCACATAGATATGATCTTAGCTTTGATGGTATAGTTGGTGGAATGAGCATTAAGTGACCTGAACATAGTAATCTGATTGTTCTCCATTTCACTGGTAAAGAAAGAAAGTTTTAGTAATTGATTCTCATTCTGATCTATATAAGAATGAAGAAAATAATTCAAAACAGGGAAAATGGTTTAACCTCAGATTTCGAAAACCACAGCACGAGAAAGAAAAATAATTTGAATGTGGAGTGCAACTCTTTAACTTCTGGTCTTATTTATACAATAAAAAATGAGAAAATTATGGAATAACTGGAACATATTTTTGGAAGTTATAAATCATTTGCAAAAATATAAATTTAAGAGATAGTAATTTCGGTAACGGTTTTAATTTCCTAATTTGTTACTATTGATTTGCTATTAAAACTAATAAATTCAAAAAAAAAACATATTTACACTTACCTAAAGAATCCGTTTTTTATAAACAATGTATACATTTTTTAGGATTTTGCACTGACCAAATAAATTAATGTACACATAAAGAAATTTTAATAGTACAGTTTACTCATATCATAGGTAAAACAAAATTCTATCTAGAGAGAGTTTGAAAAACATCACCTGTACACTATGACATTTGATCATTTGAGCCAAAACCAAATACGGATACATGAGGCAAAATCTGAGGATGAAATGTAAAGACAAACAATGTTAGTAATCTAAGTAAAGACAGACGAATCATTGATTTACAAATATACGTGCATCCATGAACAAAAATCAGATGAACAATATTGCAAACAAATACAAATTAAACAGAATTAACGAAATAATAACAGAGATGAAACGACATAATTACTCTTTTGCAATTGTTATTAACATAAAAACAGATAGATTCGCTGGATTCTAAAAAATTTCATTGATAATACCAAGTAAACCACATATTAATTATAAATTTTAAAAAAGATTGATAGTAAATGATTGCAAATTGCGTATCTCTAACTTCTTAAACTATCCTTTAACTTCCGATGCTGAATCCGAACATTAATCTTCGACTGAGAAGAGCAGGGCTGGGAAGAAGATGAAACGAGTTAGGGTTTGTAATTGGGAGATTGAATGATTTACAGAATTTAGGTATCTTATATACCCGGGTCAAAATAAAGGGCATGGGCAAACAAATCCGGATCCCGTGCGTGAACCTTACACATCCCACAATTTTCCCGCCAAAAATCACAAATGGTTGCATCATAAAGGGACACGTGTCCCACACTTTATTCATATATTATATATATAGATTTGATAACGATAGATGCATATTAGAGGTGGAAAACGGACACGTTTAGTCAAAGCCCGTAACTTTTAGAACTGGTCTGGTTGGGTTGAGCAGCCTTGTAAACACGTTCCTCTATTATATATAGTATAGATATATAGAGAGAGGATCTGGTTCAGATAAGAACTCCTCCGAGTTGCAAGAACCGTGAGAACTCCGCTGAAAATCCTACTTCCCGTGCGATTTTTTCAACCAAATTTTGCACAAACGTAGATTAACATCTAAATAAGATATCCGTGAAATAAAACGACGATCCGACATTTATTCGACATGTAAATTTGTGCAACAAAACGTGTGACATCACCAGTTTGAGAACGTCACGCTTATGTAAATTTGTTTTACACTGATGTAAGATTGAGTATATGGTTTTTTTTAAACAATTGCATAAAAAAATTCGTCAGTTTAAAAAAAAAAACTTTTTTGCAATGAATTCTCAAGTTCTCACAACTCGGGGGAGTTCTTATTTTAACCCTTCTCTCTATATATATAACATAAGAATTGAAAAACAGATCAATATACCTCTAATAAATTGAACTCTGATACAAACACTACTTTCATAAAGCAACAAGATCTAATTCAAATTAAGATGATTTGAAGAAATATAATTATTATGAAACAGATATTTTATTCCAATAGAGGAGCTACCTACCCAAATGTTACCTATGAGTCCAAGCACGCTCGCTTTTTGGTGAATATGAAAGAACCAAAGTTGATAGCGCACCGTTTCCCCAATCTGATGTATTCACCTAAAATGTCAACCAGCTTATAAGATATTTGTAATAAGAAAACACTAATTGATATTAAATATTAACGTACTTCGATAACTTGAAACCCTTCCTCTTTGGCACAAGCATAAATGGCTGTAGATTTCCCGGTTTGCACAGAAAATAATAAAAACTCTTTAAACCTATGGATAGATAACTTGAAATCCTTGCTCTTTGGCACAAGCATAGTTGCAACTTCTAAACCGCCCAGGTATTAAAAGGTGCATAATTTGACGCAAACCCATTTACGCACCCTGCCTATTTTGGTGTTTTCCACTTCTAACTACAACTAAAACATAAAACAACAGCCATACCGAAGAGCAGCAGGTATTAAAAGGTGCATAATTTGACGCAAACCCATTTACGCACCCTGCCTATTTTGGTGTTTTCCACTTCTAACTACAACTAAAACATAAAACAACAGCCATACCGAAGAGCAGCCTCTCTGGCAGCATCACGGACTTCAGGTTTCTCACTTCTCTTCCTCTGAATAACTTCCAAAGTAGCTCCCACAATAGCCTGGAATACGGCTTCTTGGTTGCACGACGCCTCTTCTTCACAGCCTCTTGCGCAAGATCCTGTTTCAAATAATCAAAACACCATCAACACATGAACCAAAATCATATTCCAACACATCACATAACATGTAACTCAACAAACATCTCCCACCTTGAAGAAACACGTAACTAATTTAGGGGTTAATTAGTTTGGTTTATGTTTCTACCATAAGGGTTAATCTTCTTTGATTTCTCGAGCTCCTTAATGAATGATTATCCTGCAAAACAGAACACTATTAGCTCGTTAAGAGGGGAATATGGGGGTTTCCCTCTTAACCAGGCTCCGGCGTGAGAATAAGTAACTATCTCGAGGAGATTAAGGTGAGTAATGAGTGAGAGCAGAGAGAATAGAATGAATTAACCTGTGACCTATGAATGAAGTGTTCTATTTATAGCCGGAGTGGTGTAGAGGATGTGGGATGATGGGCCTTGGGCCGGAAGACGACAGTAGAACGGATATGCCTTTTGTCTCACTGGTGTCGACCGTTAGTGTGTTCTGGACGCCTCTTGGTGCTGGCGCACCATGAGTGGAGCCACGTGTCACTGTTGTCGGTCTCTGTCATCAGCCAGTTAGTGGAGATCGTGGGGCAGGTGGCTCTGCCCCGTGATTGGTGCAAGTTGGCGTTCTTGAGTACCTTTTGTCTCCTGCATGTCAGATGATCGTGGAGCACGATTGAGCAGAGCCTGGAGGATATGGATTGGCTCTTTTCATCTGACACTTGTACCTTTTGTACTTTAAGACGTCTTTACGCCGCATCCATGCGCGCCCATGTTTCACATGGAAACTGTTCTGCGCGAGGTATGGGCGCTAGGAGGCTCATCTTCTGGATGCTAAGTTATTAGTTGTCTCGTTTGGACCCGCGCGACGTTGGCTAATGGTGCTCAGCCTGCGCGAGGTTGAAATCAGAAGTGTAATTGATTAAGGAGTATGGTCTGTCGCGCGACCTGGAGGAAGGTTTGCGCGGGTTTTTGGGACCATACCCCTTCAAGTCCCCCCAGTCCAGTGCTGCACCATGCGCAAGTAAATGGTTGGAGCTCTGGACTTAGAAAAAAGAAGTTAAATGCTCTGATGTTGCTTGGTTGGCCCTGGTTGGTGGCGCGCGTGTAATTGCTTGTTGATTACTGCGGCGCAGCTACCAGGCTTGTTCTTTTAACACACTGCCTTTGGTTTTGAAATGCGCAGGGCTGTTTGACAAATTGCAGACAACGTGCGGCTTTAGTATCTTCTGCATGAAGTTTTGAGTAAATTGTGGGCGGGAAAATCATGGAAATTTGAATTCTGACGGGTTGGTGCAAATGTCATTGATGGTGACGTTTGAGTTGAGCGCTGACACGACTGTCATCAACTTGTTCTTGACGGTTTCGGTTTTCTGTCAGGCGAGTGAGGACCACGCGCGCGTGGTAACCGTCACTCCGAAAATCCCGCCTTACGTGGCGTTTTGTGATTGGGCACGCGCGCGGTGTTCTCGGCACGTTTACCCATCGCATTAAATGCGATGGGTATATATAGTCGATGGGGTGCAAGAGGGGAGCACTCTTTCCTTCAACTGCTTCCCTTTTTTTCTCAATTCTCTTGTTGGATCTTCAAATCTTCAAGTGATTTCGAGCAGACCTTTGCAGAAACCTTCATATCTTCAAAACCTCTGTTCTAGATTCTTGGCTTAGATACTCATGGCTGAAGCACACCATTAAGATATACCTGGAGAAGAAGGTCCTGTTCCCGTCCTCCGTTGGGATCTAGGGCTTTTTGAGCAAATTGTTCGGAGTTTCCGGTTCCCACCGGAATGGGATGCTAGATACCCTGGTCAGAACCAGACGGCCGCCGATGCGCCACCGGGTTACATTACCTTGTTTGAAGATTTATTCCACCAAGGTAACTTTCGGTTGCCGGCGACAAACTTTATGGCCCATATTCTTGGATTTTATGGATTCCATGTTTCCCAGTTGAGTCCTCCTGGGATGGCCCGAGTTCGACATTTCGAGTTCCTTTGTCGGGCTCATGGTATTGAACCTACTGTGGAAAGGTTCCGGGTCTTCTATCAGCTCATCAGGAATATGGGATTCTATTCTTTTGCCAGTCGAGGTGCAACAAAGAAGATACTCCTGAATCCTCCCAAGAGTTTCCATGACTGGAAACCAAAGTTCTTCTATATTCGTGAGGAGGTTATCCCAATCGCCATGACCTTTCGCGCCTGGTCTGAGCCGATACTGAAGGAAGATCTACCAATTCCGAAGCATGAGAATTGGTATCAGCAGCTTACTCCTACCCCAAACCGGGTGTTTGGTGAGAATGTTCTGGTGACTGCTGGCATGAGTGATCAATGGGCGCCGGATAGTAAGGATGTCCCGGTTCTGAAGCTTAATGACCAAGCTTAGTCGCGTCATTCCTTTTGACTTTAATTTTTTTTGTAATCATTTTTAATCTTGTACCTGCGCGTGCAGAAGTGCAACTTTACCAAGCTGCCTTCTCAACCTTTGGAGGGTTAATGGGCGCGCGCCCACTTAAAGCGGGCGAAGAATACTGGTACGACCAGATCAAGGGTTACTTCATGTACCCAGTTGCTGATGCTTTTGCTGATCCACCTACCTCCACTGAAGGTGCGCACATTCCTAAACCTCGCCCTCTGCGCGCTTTGACTTCCGCTGGGAAAGAGATTATTTATCTCTCCAGCAAGGAGTCTGTCGGATCTTCCAATGGTGAGTTAAGTTCCTGGTCTACCATCTTTGCAGGTGTACTGCGCGACTTAGGTATTGACCCGGAGGAGAAGAAGAAGAAGTCGAAGAAGAAGAAAGGCGTCACCCTTGATGCTGATGTGACTAGCCGGAAAAGTGGAAGTAGTCGCGCAACCACTGTAGTTGCTGATAAAGGTACCTTCCGCCTTCGACAAAGTAGCTTAGAAGATTATGTTCTTATAAGTGATTCATCTAAGGGTTTGTCGCGCATAGGCGAGAAGAAGGCGGGTGCTGCAGGCTCAAGAAGCTCTGGGAGCGTGGGTTCTCGCAACCCTGATGCTGGGGCCACCCCTTCTTCTGCTGCACATGAAGAGGGATATGATGAGGAGGAGATAGAAGAGGAAGCTGCAGTGAAGTTGATTAGGAAGAGGAGTAGGGAGGCGGTGCTCGGGACCTCTATGATGTCGAAGCCTGGAGGCGCTCCTTTGATTGGAAAAAGGAGTAACTTGCGCTCACTTTACAAATTTTCCCCTGGTTGTTAGTTTGTTTTTTCTTTAAGCCTCGCTTTGCTTCTTACTAACATTTTTATTCCTGCAGAGGCTGAAAAGAAGGTCCCTGAGAAGAAGGGTGTAACCATTACGGAGCCTTCGGAGCCGGTGTTTAAAAGGCCCAAAGTCACCAAGGTCACTATTAAACCTTTCACGGCTCCTCAATCTGCGAAGGAGAAAGAAAAAGCTGTTGAAAAGCCTGTGAAGGAGAAGGGGGTGGAGGGGAAAAAGGTTGCTGATAAGCCTCTCACTGAGCCCGAGGAGCCCGAGGTTACTGCTGCATCCCTGTCGAGAAGGCGCAGGGTCCGGAGGCAACTCTAATCACGGGGCTTGACCAGCCCGTACAAGCAAGGGGGAAAGGCCCAGAGTTGGAGAAACCTGTTAAGCCCTTGTCCAGCGAAACCCCCGTTCAAACTGCCCCGATAACTTCAGCTGTGGGATCTGGTCCAACTGCTAAGGAGGAAACAGCTGCTGCTGGTGGTGCAAGCGCCGGTTTCGCTGCCGGTCAAGCTGGCACGGGAAAGCAGGGTGCGATGCCACACTCTCCCATAGGTCCGATGGATACCCTGGGAGACATCTATTACAAGTCTTATACAGAGGAGGGTCGAGGCGACGCTCCGCACCAACCGCCATGGGGTTTAAAACAGAAGGACACTTTTTTGGAATTCGCGTCGTGCCGCGACTGGCTTCTGAACTCCATTCCTCCTGGTGAGGTGAACCGACAAAGAGAGCGAACCCACAGCGCTCTATATCATGCTTATGTTGTTGGTGAAGCCAACACTCGTGCTGCTAACCATCAGATCGTTCGCGAGTGGCGAACCATGGTTAAGGAAAGGGACGATTGGGAGAAATACCGTGAACAGATGTTAAGGCAAGTCAAGAACTTTGAGAAGTCGAAGGCTGCCTTTGATGAGGAGGAGAAGTATGAAACGGACAGGAAAGCGGAGGAGTGGGGCCGTGAAGGCCTTAAGGGCAAATTCCGTGCTGCCGAAGAACTCCTAGCAAAGGAGCGTGCCGACTGGAAGGCGATTTGTGCTACTGATAACGAGCGCATGTATGCGGCTCACGCTAAGATTACCGATCTTGAGAGCCAAGCTGCGGATTTGAAGAAGAAAATGGAAGATGCGCGAGCCGTTAAGGAGCAGGCTGAGGTATGTTACTATCCTTTTTTGCTCATGATTTAGCTTGTAGAATTTTTGTAAGTCTTTTACTTCTCGTAGGCTGAGCTTAAAGCGCAAATATCTGGCAAGGACAAGGATTTGGCTGCCAAGGACGTTGAAATCGCTGAGTTGAAACGTCGCCTGCAATAGCAGGTTGAGAAAAATGAGTCCTTGGAGATCGATCTTGAAGCTGAAAAGTCCAAAGCTATTACTGCCGAGGAAGCCAAGCGACAGGCCGAAGAGGCACGCGCCATTAGTTCTTCCGCCCTTAATGTGGCGCAAAACAATTATGCTGAGGTCCAGGGCGTTGTTGATACCCTGGCCTCGGAGGCGGAATGGCTGCGCAGTAGGGGTTTAGTGCTGGTACTGCCTCTTTTTAACTTGTGTTTTATTTATTATGGAACGGCTTCTGATTCCCCCTTCTTTTCTTTTTTGTAGATGGCCAACTCCATCTTGAATGCAGGGGAACTAGATGGAACTGTTGCTGCTCTTATAGATGCCTCGCGCGCAGTTGGTCATCGTGGAGGCTATCTAGAATGTGCGCAGCATGCTGAGGAGATTTTTGGGCAAGAGTTTGACACGAGTCATTGCTCAGTGGCTGAAGAAGCTAATGCGGCGTTGACTGGTGTTGAATAAACATATGATCATCTGGCTTTGCCTGTGATAGATTTGATCACGAAGGCTCTAGAGCATGATGACTGGTGTGCTCGTCTTAAGGCTATCTTGGACCCACCAGAGATGATTGAAGTATCCGATGAGGAGCCGGCAGGTGATGACCGGGGTGGAAACTGTAACGCCCGGCTATTTTGTACTTTCCATTTATAGAAAGTTTGATTCGTAATTCTATTTTTGGAAACTTTGTATTCTTGTAATCGTTTCTTTCCTTGTAATCTTTATCAAAATCGAGACTTGGATCATTAATGAAGCTTATATTTTGTTACATCTATGTTAAACGCATTCTATGTATACTCGTATGTTCGATTTGGTGAATCAGTCTATGTTTAATCGTGATTCTTGGAAACTATGTGCGAAACTTATAATTAAACTAAACTTATGCATTGAACGTGTTTTGAACGAGAACGATACTAAATTTCGACATTCATGCACTCAATTATACTTGGTTTATGATAATCATACTTGTCTTGCCCTTAAACAATGCTTATATGACAAGAACATCCCCTAAAACTCTTAAAAACCCTAAACTATGAACTACAGGGGCCAAATTGTCATTTTTCAAACTTAATTTCATAATCCATGTGCTAGCGTAGCGCGACGGGTATAGCCTGGTTGCTAGCGCTACGCGAGCGCCTTGTTTCGGCAGACTTGTGTTTTCTTTCAAATTTTGCACGAAATCCAACTCTCCAACCTCACCCAATCACCTTTAATCCACCTCCAATCACCTTCTAACTCTTCCATTATAAATACCCACCTTCTCCAACCCTCTTTACACTTTCACAACTCCTAAATCTTCACTAAATTGCTCTCTAATCAGCTGAGAATCTGAGTTTTGGACAGATTCGTGAAGCTTTACTAAAGTGAGTGTAACTTGCTCATTTCTCAACCAAATCACTTGGTTCTTCTTCCTATTGCTTTGTTAATTCCTTGGGTTTGAATCCTTGGTTTTTCCTTGGAAGAATCAGGCTTGGATTTGCCCTAAAATGGACTAAAACTTTCTGTTTTGTTTCAAACTTATGCAAACTTCATCTAACTTGTGTGAAACACATCTCAAACCAATGTCCTAATGCTTACAACCCCTCTTATGGTTGGTTAAGCTTAAAAACATGGTTGAGACATCTAAATCAGAGGTTAAAACCTCATAAACCTTCTGTTTTAATTAGGGTTTTACCCACAAGTAATGTTCAAGTGTGAAACTTGTTGAATGTGTGATGGTTGGATTAGCTTGGGCTATCCTTCATAAGAATCCACTCATTACTTGATGTTTTACTATAGATTAGTTGTTGTTAATACTTTGATACTTGTATGTTCATGACGCTCCTTGTTGTTTATAACAACAAGTGTAGTGGTGAACAATAGAGGTGCCTAAATGGAAGCTTGTTCTTCCTACCTCATGTATGTATTCTATGAGACAAAGAGGTACCTAAATGGAGACATTAATCTCCTACCTCATGCTTGAATCTTAAGACTTGTACAACTATATAATATCTAAGTTATTCTATATGTATACATCTAAGTAACTAAGACTTGATGATGACTTAATAGTTATTTGTTAAGTGGACGTTACATCATCTATGACCATGCCCTTGTTACGACTCTAATGGATCTTAGAATCCATGAAATCATACCAACTCTTTTGAGTTTCAATAGTGTCAAGAACAAGAGTTATGTGTACAAGATGATTATTTTCACCTATGTTACTTTCTTTATATTTTAAAAACTCCGAATCTATAATCTTCCGTTTACGCCAAACTCACACACCTACGTTTCCTTGTGTAGAAGGACAAGGTGCTCCAAACTAACTCATCTACAAACTTGCTCTCGGAACTTCAAGTCACCACTTGTAAACCGTGAGTATACTCGAACCCATTTCTACTTTTAACACTTTGGGTGCAACATGTATTCTATATTAAACGCACACGACACTTGAAACTTATTTGAAACTTACTCTATCCATTTAAACATGAAACATGAAACTTGTGAATCTTGAGACTTTTTGTGCAATGTGAACGTTTAATTCTTGTGTGTAGTTCCGCCTTAACAATAGTAGCGCTATAGGAGTAATGCACCTCCCCGTTAGTCTTTGGGGTATTGTTAGGAGGAGACATATCAACCTCCCGTTAAACTTTGGGTTAGGTACTTTAAACGCATTGGGAAACTTGGGCTATCACTTGGACTACGTAAACTAGCACGTTGAAACTATTTTGTTATGTTCATGTTGGATATGAGTTTTTATTCTATTATGCTATGTAAACAAACTTGTATACTCGCTCTTTGCTTTTGCATTGAAACTCTATTTTAATACATGTTGCAGGTTGATTATTGAAGTATGGATGATTCATGAAACAAGTTTAGGGTGGACTAGATACACACCTAGATTAATCTATCATTTTGTTTGTTATGTTATGTTATGAAACAAAGTTGTTATTTCCTTTTGAATTATGTATGACATTTAGTTTTGAAATGAAATTTGAATTTAAATTAATTATTGTCACATAGTGTTATGACGTTTTGAGCAATCTACACACTTCGTCTCATCCCGATGTTTCCGCCATCGGTTGGGGTGTGACAGATTGGTATCAGAGCCATAACTATAGGGAATTAGGAAAATTGCCATGCTTTTGCCCTAATCTATAGTTCTAGGAATTTTGCCTCTCATTTGTTGTTTAAAACTTTTGTACTCTACCATGCATGCTTCCTAGCTATACTTTTGATTAAATTTATGTGCCTTCCCTAAGGCTAACACGAATACACTTATGCTATTTTTATACTCTTGTAACACCAACGAGAAGAATTTACCAAAATAGGCGTGAAACCCACAATTTGGTAAACGACTCTCATTCTACCTTTAATCTATTTTTTTGCACGAAATTCCACCATTAAGCTAGGAGTGACATCCACAACTTAATGGTAATTTCCATTTCAACTCTAGTGGACCCTCGTCAAAGTGTCAAAATTTATTTTGGCCGACGAGTACCAACCACATTTAGGGTACGAAATCGTCAAGTTAGGGGTGAAGCCCGCATCTTGTCGATTAAGTCCCATTCCTTGATTTTTATTCTCGCCAAAGTCCCGAATGTTTCAATCATTTAGAGATGTGTAGTAACCGGAAGGGTAAGATACCGTTAATCGCTTCTCGACGAGAGTATCTTACTTATAGGCCAAAGCACAATATCTCTAATTCGAAAGAACTTTCGACCCACTTTGGAATAGTCGACGTTTCTCTACCCGAAACACTCCAATGTTTTATTGAGCCTCTCTTTTATGTATCTCAATTTATATGTGACTTTTATACTTGAACGTTCATTCATTTCAAAATGTCGTTTTAAACATTTCGCACGTTATCGCAATCACAAACAATAATAATCCCTCGTGAACAAACTAAATTTACAATGCTTTCGTTTATTCATGTTATGCTATGTGGAATTCATGACTATGCTATATGAAACGTTTAAACTTTTATGCTATGAAAATCAACTTGAACCTTTATGCTATGTGACTCTTTATGCTATGTGATCAATTTCGTTTTCATAAACAAACATTATGACCAAGTCTCACTCATTTCGTTCTTTAAATCTTAGATGTCTTCTCGTCTCTCCAACGCGTCTAAGAAGTCAAAGTCTCGCTCCACCAAGAAGATGATGGCTTTCATGGCCGATCAATTCGCTCGCGTCGTCCCAAAGGTCATTTCCGAGATTCGTGCATCTGAAACTCCTCACTCTTCCGTCGACTCTAAGGTCGAAATACGCAAGCCCGCCTCGTTCAACTTTAAGCACTTTTCTTCGTGCAATCCCAAGCCATTTACTGGCAATGATGGGGTGACCGCTATGCTTGAGTGGTTTGACAGCATAGAGGTCACATTCATCAATAGCGATTGCCCTGACGAACTCAAGACACGTAGCGCAACCGGGGTATTCCAAGCCCGCGCTCTTGAGTGGTGGTCAAATGAAAGAAACATCCGTTCGAACGAGTTGGCTTATGCGTTGACCTGGGAGGAGACTAAGGCCCTAATGATGGATGAGTTCTGTCCTCCGCATGAGCAAAGAAAGTTAGAGGAAGAATTTTGGGTTCTAAAGCAGATTGGTGATGACAACCTAGCCTACACCACCCGTTTCAAGCAACTTAGCTTCATTGTCCCTCACCTTGTTTCGACCCCTGATCGCAAGAAAAGCAAGTATATCAATGGTTTACCCCCTAGTATGCGTGACACAATTGAGGCAGCCAAACTCGATAGCATCGAAGACATTTACCGTTTGGCCGCGTCTTTGAACAACAATCGCGTTCGCGATAAGCAAGCCGCAAACCCCGTTTCTTCTAAGCCAGCCCATCAAATTACCCAACAATCGAATAATAATAGGGGAAAGAAGCGAAATCAATCAAACCCCGTTTGTAACGCGATTGTGCCGCCTGTTAACCCAAATCCTGTTGCTCCTGTTGATGCCCCCAAGCCGTACACTGGGATTCACCCCAAGTGTGCCACTTGTAACTTCCATCATCCCGCTAATGCTAGGTGTCGTCGTTGTGAAAATTGCAACCGTTATGGTCATACCATCAACTATTGTCGCCAAGGGCAGCCAGCTCAACCAGTGCAGCCAGCGCAACCAGCTCAACAAGCTCAACAAGCTCCACCTGCTCCCCAAAATGCAAGACCCGCTAGGGCATGTTTCAAATGTGGGGATGTTAATCATCTTCGTCCCCAATGCCCTCAATGGATCCAAGAGCAGCAGCAGCCTCCTCGTGGACGCGTCTTCAACCTAAACGCAAATCAAGCACGCAACGACAATGATGTCGTTAACGGTACGTGTCACGACCCCCGACCCCATCCTGGCCGGAATCGGTGCCGTGAGCAGTCCAGTGGTACCGGTGATTATTTTGAAAAACATTGCAGCGGAAATTTCATCAGGACCGTGAGTTAGGAAAAATATCAGAGTTTAGAAACACCGGATTTTATTTAAAAAGATGGAATAAATTCCATGTTTTACAAAGGTAGCTTTTGATGAAAACAATATTTCTTAAGTTGATTTAATTAATAAAATAAGCCACTTCTTGAAGTCTTTTAGTGCCGGATCCAATCCTTACTCCAATCTACTGTAATTACCTGAAACGCGTTTTAAAAAGGTTTTGTCAGCGGGAAATACTGAGTGAGTTCATTCATTTTACTAAAAACGACACATTTGTTATAATTTACAGTATTAAGGGTTTTTACATATGTTTATTATCAACCAACATTTCAAGAATAGGTATTTGTCACAGACCAGCTCTGTGACTGTGGTCATATCACCATTGGCTGGCCCAATGAGTGACGTATATCACTTTCTTTTAGGCTCGCCCACCTAATGTGATTAAAACAATAATAATACTGTGCACAATACCCCACATACCGACTGTAATTTGGTGATTACATAAACTTAATCACTGTAATTATAACTTTTAAAAAAAATTTGGTTTGGAGTATTGTAAAACAATTGATAAAAAGAGAATGACTCACAAATCAGCATGTAGGATTGAGTTAACAACTTCTTGATTCTATTTCTTCCGATAATTAAGCATGCACTTTATTATTCTGGATCTTCTGATGATTTAATAGTTTGTTTGATTGTAAGGGTGTAGTTGGGAGTGTTTTTGGTGGTTTAACAGAATAGAATACGTATTGGTGTAAAACCCAAATCAAATCTTAACGGTAGTCATGAGATTAGAACCTTAACGAATTTCACAAAAACCGGGTTAATGATCAACACAGCAGTTACGATAATTTCCCGAGATCAAATTCTCACAATGAATGACCAAGTGCAATACTTCAACTCATTTATCAAAATGACAAACGACAAAGTATAGTACTTCAACTCATTATCGAATTATCGACAACGACAAAGTACAATGCTTCAACTCATTTATCGGATTACCGACAAACGACAAAGCATAACCCAATGTGGGCGGCACTTAGGCATTCCTTGGATATATTGATCACTCGGAAAATGAATCGTAATAGCGATTGAGTGATTATTGGTTAGAACACCAACGTATAGAGAGAAGAAGAAGAGAAATGAGCAAAGAAAAATGAATCCTAAGCTTCTTATTTATAGCAAGCAAGCAGGCAGCTCAATTCCTGTTCGATGTGGGATTCAAGTGACGTGCTTGCTAGCTAGCTTGACGTGCTAGCTAGCTAGCTTAGTTATTTTATTTCAGCTGCTTAACTCGTTTTTCTTGTATAACTTTTAAAATATAACGTTTTATAAAACGACGAATATGTCTTTAGAACGAGCATATTTTTATCTATGTTTTAACCTAAGTTTCATTAAAAACGGAGTAAGGAAAAAAATAATATATTTTATTATTAATATTAAATGTTCTTATACGACCTCATATATATTTATTTTTAATAGACCTTACTTAGCTTAATTAATCTTGTTAGCTTAATTAATATTGATTAACTGATTAATTAATCATACTAAACTTAATTAGGGTTTCCTTATTGCATAATTATCATACTAAATATTAATTTTAGTGAGGGTTGTTACATCCTCCCCACCTTAATAAAAATCTCGTCCTCGAGATTTAAACTATGATATTTTCTTGGGGTTATGTTTCTTCTTTTAATTAAGAGGAATAATGTAGCGTGGAATGGAATCAAAAGATATTTTGAGGGATATGAAAAATAAAATGATTTGTAGG
Source organism: Helianthus annuus (assembly GCF_002127325.2). Taxonomy (NCBI): domain Eukaryota; kingdom Viridiplantae; phylum Streptophyta; class Magnoliopsida; order Asterales; family Asteraceae; genus Helianthus; species Helianthus annuus. The sequence continues at coordinate 167,552,397 of NC_035447.2, read as the reverse complement.
AATAATTGGATCCAATATCCGAAATGAACTTACTTTTATCAATTGAGGGAGATTCTGAATTGATAAATATTTATTTGTGAATGGAAGTATGGAAAATGATTTGGTAATGATTATTCGAAAATCAATATCGTTTACTGAAATGGTACTGGACAACAGGATTTAGTGTATTGTAATCTGAGTACAGAATTGTACCAAGAATATGACAAATCAAACGAATGACTCATGAATAGGGTTTAACACAGGCTACAGCTCTATTCAGATGCTACAAAGTGTTTGTAATGTTTGAAAGAATTCAATAATGATGACCGAATAAATTCACCGTTTTCGAAATTGTGAGTTTCAAGGAAGCGAATCTAGATATTTCAAAAGATGAAATGTTCAAACGAATGAGATGAAATGGTATCGTTTTTTCAAGGTGATTGGGTTTAAGCCAAAAGATATATGATCTATTAGATTCTTAAAATGAATGTAAAGAACTTTTTGGAATTACTAAAATTCTTTGTCAGAAGGAACCTTATCTTGATTGGTACCTAAAGAAGACTTAAGATTGACTGGGTCAAAATGAAATGAAAATATGAAAATGATTTGTCAAATATTGAATTATGATACGAGAAAATCAGTGTGCTGAGATGGGTGATTTGTAAGAATACATGAAAAGACAATAAAGTTAGTATATATATTTTTTTTTTGTCTTAATACATAATTATATTCAGATGATTTTAATCAAAATGTTTGATTAACGATAGGTGATATTTTGATTTACTAAATACCTTTTCCTTTTTATGTTATCATAAAGTAGAATAATAAAATATAGATAGGTTTAAAATATCAAAACCCGTAATAGTTTTGATAAAATTATGATATATGTTTTATAAATAGGTTTACCCAATATTCTAGAATTCATGATTATCATTTTTTAAAATTAAGTATGTTTAACTATAAGATTTTATAATAGGGTATTTTAAATCATAAAAGTAAAATAATAAATGTTTATTCTAATATCAAGCATACTTAAATATTGGGTTGCGTAAATGACATTTGATATTTTAATATGTATATATTATAAAAGAATATTTCTATAAGTATTTAATAGTTGTGAAATATTAATTAAGATGATCATTTATTTATAATATGTTTTGTTCATGAATGCTTAGACAATTATTTAGATAATTTTGTTCGTTCCTTTAATTATTTTTATGAAAATATGTTTTCTCTTTAAAGTACGAAGTATATATATTTCTATATATAATATAAAAATATTTTTACATGTAATTGAAATTTACTAACTAAGTATGATGACTTAATTTATATATATATATATATATATATATACTAAATAGTTATTATCATGGTTGGATATTGGTTAGTGCTGCCTTGTTTAAGCATAGGTGGCCAGTCCATGCCTAACTAAGGCTAGACTATTCAATACCTGTCCTTGACAATAATCCTAGTATCTGAAAATAATAATACCAATAATATTACTAATAATAAAATTGATATTAATTGTCAATAATAAATGCATAAACTTAAATGAGAATATACTTTAAACAAAATTTTATACGTAAAAATATAATTTCTTTACCTTAATGGTTTTAACAAAATTTTAATTACAGAAATACTATATTGTAAGTTTCTATATATAATCAATTAAGTTTATACAATGTTTTTCGATTAATGATGATAAGGTAAGAAATATCACGAAAGGCTCGATTGGTTGTAAGGACTACGGAATTTAGGACATGAAATGGTGGATCATTATTTTAGCACATAGTTGTGTTAAGATTGCTTTTATAAAATAAATTAACAAAGCGGATTCAATATAGATAACTAAATAATTAAATCCTAGATTAGCGCAATCTTCAATTTTTTTGTAAAAATGTCGTTACAAAGTGCTCGTGATCAAAGAGATGATTTGATGAATTCGAAGACTAAACAAGCATGTTATGGTTTAAGAGAATTGAAGTGCTTGTTAGGACTATTTTGAATATGATGGTTTCAATCCATCATATGGGACTTTGAATTGAGTACGTATTGCGAGCAAGTTAACTGGGTTTGGATAAAACGAGTTTTAATAAGAAAGTTCAAACATGATCACAAAGAAACCATGTATCCCTTTCAAAAGAAAATCGAGTTTTTCAATAAATTCATTGAAAAGAGTCATTGCTTTGTAAAAACACGGTTTACAATGCAAAGATCAAGTATAGCGGAACGATATTTGAACTTTTGATAAAACAAATTGAAAGGATGCCTTCCTAGGGTCTTATAACTCAAATGAACCACATGCAACAAATAGTGCATGTGTATCGTGTGGATTTACCAAGAAACGAAATGGATCAATATTTGCTATTATGAAAGAAATCTTCATGATATGACGATTATTAGAGGAAGTAGAAATGCGAAAGTCAACTTTTTATATGTAAAAGTCAGAATTTCAACGAAAAGAAATATAAAAACTTTAGCTGGAATTTCGTGTTAAGTGACATTACCAGGGAATGTTGAATAAAATAAAATAGGGAATTTGCAAAGGTATATGACTCCTTTTGTAGTGATGATAATTATGACTCTGATTATACTGTGCACCGATAATTGTGAAATCTTGTTACAACGTACTTCAGCGAGATTTATGTCGGTTGTAGGATCATATGGCAAAGTGCTTCTTTTTGGATTAGTAGTTTTCTACTAACAGAATTAGTATTGGTGTCATCGTGCCTAATTTATATTTTCCAAAGGTCTTTGTATGTGATATACTTTGACCTTTGTGGACGTATAATTTAAGGTTCATGTGTTTTCTTGTGTATTAGCACAACTTAACATGCTTCTTACTTGCGTTCATAAGTTATGGCGTTAATAATTTATGGTAACGTATTGGTAATTCTTATATTTTTGATGGTGTCCCAACTTAATGGGTTTCCATTTATTATTGTTGCTCGAGTTACGAGGTAGATGATCAAACAAAATAATGTTTGATATCGATATAGGTAAGAGATTCTTGATAAAGGAATCTAAATTTATTATTGACACACATATACCTGTGCTTTATCCTTAATTATCAATTGTTATGGCTTTTGAAATTTCTTATAGATATACATATCTATATAATCATATATTTCACATGCTGTAATATACATACCCTTTATAAGGTTAATGTATTTAACAGATTCTTATTTCCAAAAACAAGTCTGATAGCAGGCCATGATACTTATTTAGGGAAATCTTGTCACTTGTTTGACATTTTATATATACCCCATCTTACCCAGTTCGCGCCGGAGAGGTAACCTCAGTATATCCGGACAAGCTGGAGAGTCTGCTACTCTATACCCAGTTTTGCCGGAGAAATTTTTTTTTTTATTTCCCATAAATAGTATCTTTTCAAGATTTTAAAAGTGTCTCTTTTATTAGGACTTTTATCCAGAATCAAAGAAATTTGTATTCCCATAACATATCTTATTTTAGACCAAATAATATCAATAGGCAAGAATAAATAGCAAGTAAGTGCTATTGCCTGCTAACCGTTATTCTTATGACATACCAGTATCCATTACATTATACTTATATATAAGTAATTTACCTTAAAGTTTATTTTAAGGCAAAAATTCTTAAGTTCAAGTCTAAATCTCATTCAGAATGTTATCAGATAATATTAAGTTTCTAACTTTCTGTTTAAGCTTAGGTATTATTATAACACCTATTTGCATAAACAAGTGGCTTAGCTCATACTAAGGCATCTTTTCTTATGTTCAAGTCTAAATTCTGTCAAATGTGCTACCAGTTAATAGCAATCTCCTAACTCTTTTATTTAAGTATTGTTATCACAACACTTATAGGCTTAAAGCAGTGGCTTAGCTCTGATACCACCTTCTGTCACGACCCCCGACCCCATCCTGGCCGGAATCGGTGCCGTGAGCAGTCCAGTGGTACCGGTGATTATTTTGAAAAACATTGCAGCGGAAATTTCATCAGGACCGTGAGTTAGGAAAAATATCAGAGTTTAGAAACACCGGATTTTATTTAAAAAGATGGAATAAATTCCATGTTTTACAAAGGTAGCTTTTGATGAAAACAATATTTCTTAAGTTGATTTAATTAATAAAATAAGCCACTTCTTGAAGTCTTTTAGTGCCGGATCCAATCCTTACTCCAATCTACTGTAATTACCTGAAACGCGTTTTAAAAAGGTTTTGTCAGCGGGAAATACTGAGTGAGTTCATTCATTTTACTAAAAACGACACATTTGTTATAATTTACAGTATTAAGGGTTTTTACATATGTTTATTATCAACCAACATTTCAAGAATAGGTATTTGTCACAGACCAGCTCTGTGACTGTGGTCATATCACCATTGGCTGGCCCAATGAGTGACGTATATCACTTTCTTTTAGGCTCGCCCACCTAATGTGATTAAAACAATAATAATACTGTGCACAATACCCCACATACCGACTGTAATTTGGTGATTACATAAACTTAATCACTGTAATTATAACTTTTAAAAAAAATTTGGTTTGGAGTATTGTAAAACAATTGATAAAAAGAGAATGACTCACAAATCAGCATGTAGGATTGAGTTAACAACTTCTTGATTCTATTTCTTCCGATAATTAAGCATGCACTTTATTATTCTGGATCTTCTGATGATTTAATAGTTTGTTTGATTGTAAGGGTGTAGTTGGGAGTGTTTTTGGTGGTTTAACAGAATAGAATACGTATTGGTGTAAAACCCAAATCAAATCTTAACGGTAGTCATGAGATTAGAACCTTAACGAATTTCACAAAAACCGGGTTAATGATCAACACAGCAGTTACGATAATTTCCCGAGATCAAATTCTCACAATGAATGACCAAGTGCAATACTTCAACTCATTTATCAAAATGACAAACGACAAAGTATAGTACTTCAACTCATTATCGAATTATCGACAACGACAAAGTACAATGCTTCAACTCATTTATCGGATTACCGACAAACGACAAAGCATAACCCAATGTGGGCGGCACTTAGGCATTCCTTGGATATATTGATCACTCGGAAAATGAATCGTAATAGCGATTGAGTGATTATTGGTTAGAACACCAACGTATAGAGAGAAGAAGAAGAGAAATGAGCAAAGAAAAATGAATCCTAAGCTTCTTATTTATAGCAAGCAAGCAGGCAGCTCAATTCCTGTTCGATGTGGGATTCAAGTGACGTGCTTGCTAGCTAGCTTGACGTGCTAGCTAGCTAGCTTAGTTATTTTATTTCAGCTGCTTAACTCGTTTTTCTTGTATAACTTTTAAAATATAACGTTTTATAAAACGACGAATATGTCTTTAGAACGAGCATATTTTTATCTATGTTTTAACCTAAGTTTCATTAAAAACGGAGTAAGGAAAAAAATAATATATTTTATTATTATTATTAAATGTTCTTATACGACCTCATATATATTTATTTTTAATAGACCTTACTTAGCTTAATTAATCTTGTTAGCTTAATTAATATTGATTAACTGATTAATTAATCATACTAAACTTAATTAGGGTTCCTTATTGCATAATTATCATACTAAATATTAATTTTAGTGAGGGTTGTTACAGTACGTTTCTTGTTAACCATCTCTATGCTTCGATACTATTTGATACTGGTGCGGATAAAAGCTTTGTGTCCTTAGAATTCGAATCATTGTTAAAATGTGCACGCTCTAAGCTACCTAAGTCGTTTTCCGTTGAAGTCGCCAATGGCAAGTCTATCCTAGTCGATTCCATTCTCCTCGATTGTCGTCTTATTCTTAACGAGCACGTTTTCTCTATCGATCTCATACCCATGCAACTGGGTAGTTTCGACGTCATCATAGGCATGGATTGGTTACAAAAGAATCATGCTGAAATCGCTTGTCACGAGAAATTCGTTCGCTTACCTCTTCCCTCTGGTGATGTTTTACACGTTTATGGAGACCGACCTTCAAGGGGACTAAAGTTGATGTCCTGCACACAAGCAAACAAGTACTTACGCAAACAGTACTTTGCCTTTTTAGCCCACGTTGTGGAAGAAAAAGGCAAGGGAAAAAGCCTAAGTGATGTTTCAGTGGTGCGCGATTTCCCTGACGTCTTCCCTGAAGATTTGCCCGGTCCTCCTCCTCCTCGATCCGTTGATTTTCGTATTGATCTCGTACCTGGTGCAACTCCTGTTGCTAAGGCTCCTTATCGTCTTGCACCTTCTGAGATGCAAGAATTATCCTCGCAACTCCAAGAACTCCTCGAGAAGGGTTTCATTCGTCCAAGTACCTCTCCTTGGGGTGCTCCCGTGCTCTTCGTTAAAAAGAAAGATGGTTCCTTTCGCATGTGTATCGATTATCGTGAGCTCAACAAACTCACCGTCAAGAATCGCTACCCTCTTCCGCGTATCGACGATCTCTTTGATCAACTCCAAGGCGCTACCTGTTTCTCCAAAATCGATCTTCGTTCTGGTTATCACCAACTTCGAGTCCTCGAAGAGGACGTTCCCAAAACCGCTTTTCGTACTCGCTATGGACATTACGAGTTCGTGGTTATGCCTTTTGGCTTAACCAACGCACCCGCTGTGTTCATGGACCTCATGAATCGTGTTTGTAAACCTTATTTGGATCGCTTCGTAATTGTCTTTATTGACGATATCCTCATTTATTCTAAATCTCGAGCCGATCATGAGCGTCATCTTCGTCTTATACTCGAACTTTTGCGTGGTGAACGTTTATACGCTATGTGACAACCCTAACTTTCAAGGTCAGTATCTATTCGTCACGTTATCTTGTTTCTCGTATTTCTCTTTTATATGTTTCCATGTCCTCGTGTTCGTGTTATGATAGCCATTTTAATTGGGCCGCACCCAAAACCCTCGTGGTCCAATAGGAACATATTGGGCTGAAATCGGCCCATCAAAGAAACAGTTTACTTACATCCTATGGCAATCTAAATTAAATAGTAGCAACCAAGTAAATGGATTTGTACACATCTAGGCTAATAATCAGGCTGATTAAACATTGGGCTTGAGTCCATTATCGGCCGGCCAAGTAGGGAATCGGCCCATTAGTATTACCCGGACATCCTGTTCATTTAACTAGAAATAGACTAATGTTTATAGTGAGGTGGGCTTAGGCCCAGATCGGTTGTAACAAACAAACCGCCTAAAATCTCTATCAATCCGTATATGTATCACATTAGGATGGTTTCATCATAAAGCAAACTCTATCTCTCTCAAATTTACACACGCCAACACCTAGAATTTCATCACAAAAGCCTTTCTCCTTCTTGATCGTTCGACGGCAGTAGATACCCCCCTCTTCATCAAAGTCTCAGATTCTTGTGCACTCACTATTCCGGTTAGTATGATTTTTTGTATAATATGCGTGTTATGTCTCTTCATGCAAGTCGTTTAGTAGATTAAAGTTCATGATGAATATGGGATGTAGTTCTTGTTGATTGTCTTGACTATGTGTAAATTGTTATAATCCATTCTGCCGACCTTGGAACTAATAAAAATTCAAAAGTGTTATGTGGGGGTAATGAATGATTTGATGACTAACGTTGATGAGTAGTTATGACTTGAATCGATAAGTTGTTTTGTTTCATCCTGATTGTTATTATATCATCGATAAACTAGGGTTGTATGGGATGATCGATTGGTTGTTATTTGGTTGATGTTGCCTGCATGAGTCATGTTCGGTGATGTAGGGTATCGAGTACACCAAAACTTCCATGACTTACAATGATCTAAATCTGAGTGCTCATGTGAAGATTTAAGTTTATGCATGATGTTCACAGATTAGTTGGAAGATAAGGGGACATAATTGCATGTGAGCATGATCACTATAACAATTGCCATTGATAAATCGCTGAATTCAAGGAAGTCATGGTGATTATGTGATTAGGAAGTAACATGATGAATCAATAAATGTTTCATGTGGTAGTGGCAGTTCACATGAAAGGACTTGGAGTCAAATAAATGAATTGAGCATTTATAAAAAGGTGAACCATGTGTAACTTTAATAAACGGATGTCAAATGCTTTGAAGGTCCAATCACATAATAATTTTTAAAAGGGTTGTTGGCCATTTTGTTCTTGTCTTGCATGTGCATTTAAGATTTGATATGATGACTACTAGTGCTCTCTTAAATAGGGATTAGGCTTTGATAATCGGTGACTTGCTTTTGATTTGGTCGGATATAAATGAGAATGATGTAATCAAACAGTAGGTTTTGCAGGCGGTATTATTGTCGACGAAACCTAGAGGGGTTTCGCCATAGGGGACTCGACGAAACCTAAAGGAGTTTCGTCATGCATGGCTTCGACGAAACGTCGGTGTTTCATCGCGTATGGGCTGTTAAGTTGTTGTTCATTAAGTATGCCGTAATACGAAATGTTATGTGGCTCAAATGAATGTTGTGCATTAGATAATGATGCAACATGTATCTTAGTATGTGCGTTATTTATACATGGACTATGTAGTATGTGAATAGGACTATGTGAATTAATCATGTGTGAAACATCTAGAGTTTGTGCACTCGAAACTGACTGTTACTGGTAACCATGTTAGGACGTTTTGCCAGACTGTTAAACAAGTAACCTTACGTAATATACCGAGCAAACCGAAGGTGAGTTCACTGCACTTTTCTCAAGCATGCGTCCCGGTGGTTTGGGACAACTGGTAAACATTTGGAAGGGAAACATTGGGTAAACAACTTAATCGGTTTTGGTTATTGAACATGGGGTTGATCATCTGATTGCCTGGAGGGCAATGGAGGTATTTAGTTGATAGCGCTATTAGGTGGGAAACCTCACACCGGGCCGTAAGGACGGGCGTGAACTAATTATCTGGGTATGGCTATGGTTGTTAGAGGCACACTCCTCGGATACATATGGGCACTCTCCCTAGGGTATCTAACGAAGGCAACATAGCAAACGGTCGTTAAGGGGTACCCACTCCCCGGATACTTATGGGCACACTCCCTAGGGTATCTAACATGAGCAACATCGTAACGCAACATTAAATCGCATTAACATACATATGGTAACATAACTTGTTAACAAAACCTTGAACTCACCAGCGTAGTCTGACACACTTGTTTACATGCTTGTAGGTAATTATTGAAGGAACTTGGGAGCTTGCTGTCTGATGCTGCTGGAGTGGTTATGGTCATGATAAACAATTACATTGATTTGGTTTAGATACATTTATACTTTTATGCTTCCGCTCAATACTTTGGTTTTGGTTTAACTTTTCAAACGATACATTTCTTTCAATTGGGTATTTCAATACATTATAACTTGTGTTTGATATGATTGGTGGCTCTTTGTTGGATCGTTGCACCTCCAATAGGGACATGCCCTAGGTGGTTATTTGGGGGTGTGACAGTTTGGTATCAGAGCCAGGTTATAGAGAACTCGGTTTTAAAAACGTTTTCATAAAACCAGACTATAACCGAATTGATCCAAACAATGACCATGACACTCAGCTTCAGACTGCAAGGTTCGTTCCTCGTTAGCTTATGCTTTATATGCCTAGTAAACGTAACTATAGCATGCACGATACGACATGATAGGCATCATGACACATTGATAGTGCAACATAACACTTGCATTTAGTAAATTCTAAACTTGTTGGTATTGCTTATTTTGTGTTGATTGGAGTGGGAGAAACTTCAAACATAAGTTAAGAAGCATTGAGAGGAGCATGCAAACCGCCTTATTATCATGGGTGCACACATAATAACAACGCGTGGTGCATGCAAATCCCAATGAGGCTTAACGAGTGTAAGAGGGGTTCTTCCCTGTTTGTGTATGAACATAGTAGTTAATCGCCCCTAACATGATAAACCTGAATACTTTTCTCGTTCTCGACGCCTAAATTCGTTTCATTCTCCTATTATAGAAACATGAGTGGACGAGGAAACGGACGTAGCAATTATTGATTGAAACCTTGTGTGCTTACTCTTTCTGTCATTTTTTTTCCTTCCTGCGTTAATACCCTCTTTTGAAACGTTGTGAGTGTGCATTCTTTCGTTTAACTTGCGTTACGTCATCAACTCGACAGGCATGTCTACACCGTCCGCATCTTCCGACCAATCCCGGGCGCCAGGGAAGGCACCCGCTGATACCCACTCACCCCCGCGTCAGATGGAGACGCGTGCTGCTTATAGGAAGAGACTCGCACAGGGCGGGGAGTCGTCCTCCCGACCTACGCATGCACTACCAGTTAACTCCCTCAGCGCTCAGGCCAAGTCGGCTGTGAGTAAGGCCCTCCGAGATTATAACCAGATTCTAATAGAACAAAACCAAGTCTTAATGGAGCAAAATCAGAAATTACTAAGAAAGGTTGATACCCAAGGAGGGCGATTGGAAGCTCAAGAGAAGCAGATACAGGAACTTATTAGGAGGACTACTGACTTGAAGGCAGAAGCCCTAAAAGGGCGTGAGGTACAAGGTATGATACTGAGAGACGCTCGATTGGATCATGAAAGGCTTAACTCGCATGCCGAAAAGATAGGTATGATAGATTGGAGGGTCCATCACTTGGAGGAAGCTCGCTTCGCACCTGAACCCGAGCCAGCCCCAGTCCCGGCACCTCCCGAACCAGAGGCGGAAGGGTCTGATGAAGAGCCGGAAGAGGAGGAAGAAGAGCCAGAGGAGGTCTCGGATAATGACGGAGACGATGATGATGGTAGTGACCTCGGGGATGGTGACGTGGATGACTGACTCGTCTTTCAATCGTTTACCTAGTTATTTTTTTTCTTCTTCTTCTTTCAGTTGTTTTCGTATAAACAATCATGGTGATTAAAACTTTTGCGAATATTCGATGTAGTGACTTATATGGTTTAATTTGAATGGGTTTCTTATTCTATCGTTTAAAGGATATTTCTTGTACTGAATCGTCACTTTACCTCTTTTTACCCTTGCACCACAAGAGTCACATCTTTGACTCTACGACAGTTACCTTAATTATGGTAAACCTCTCGCTGGCCTTTGTATTATCCGATGCCTATGGATTGATGCAATGCCTCTATTGGTTGATGCAATACTCTTGTAAGTTTTGACATGGTCGTTGACATGGACTTGGTTATCTAGGTATCAAGCGGAAAATTCTCTGCAACCCGAAAATCGTGCGTTCCCTCTCCCCAGTGGGGAATCCTTATCAGTTTAAGATCATCGTAGTGGTGCCATTGTTGGCATTGCCCCAGTCGTGAAAGCCCGGAAGTGTCTACGGAAGGGCTACCCTGCCATACTAGCTCTTGTCACCGATTCGCCACTTTAAGAAAGGAAGATCGAGTGTCTTCCACTTATCCGTGAATTTTCCGACATGCCTTCTGAGGAGTGAGCTGGTTTACTTCCACATCGTTAGGCGGAATTTCAGGTTGACCTTATGCAATTTCAGATTCCTTATGGGAAACAGAAATCCCTTAGGTTTGCTAGATACCATCACAGCTTCATCATAGGATTTTCGAAGGTTTCGCAACTTCAACCCCCTTAGCATAGCGGGGAGCTGTGAATTCCTGAGAAATAAAATCGGAGAACGTCCTTACAGCTTTTGAAACCCAACCCTACAACACGCGAAGCAACGCTTCTATCCGAGGGTACCGATGATCCAGCGATATACCATGATGGTGTTACGGAGAGGAACTGCACGACCTACAACCTCCGGTGGAAACCGTGGTCATGGGATTTAAGTGGGAGGCATTACTTGGACGGTACCGAATGCACCAATTAGACCGATCACAAGGGCCTCCAGTGCACCTTTGTTTCAATAGAGTTAACCATGTGATGGCATCGCTAGATGGAACTTCCGAACACGGGATTAGGAGAACTATACCCACGCATCCCTGTAGACGAACCTTATCACCTTCACTTGTCATCGCCGTTAAAAGTGAAGCAGTCACAGTTACACGCGTTTGTCGTTTTGCAACACTAACCTTTACCCACCAAACTCTGTTTTGGACAAATGATACACTCGCGCGACCGCAATGTAACGAACCTCCCTGTTGTGCCATGCCGCCATGCACCACTACTGGAAATTACTTTTTGACAACAAATTTGCTGGCCAAATCCTTCGGATGTTTAATGGACCCCTGTTTCGCTCGATTCTTTGTACGAACCTCACTAATTCCCTGTTTCTTTGATCGGCAACTGATATAACAAAACGCTAACCACCATACCATGACTTCCACTGATCACAAGATTAGCCCCCCCCAGGCGTTGTAAAGTATCTATAGATCGAGTTCGTCGGAACTCACTTCAAGCCATTGTTTTAGATCAATTTTCGGGACGAAAATTCTTTCAAGTAGGGGATGATGTGACACCCCGCGAAAACGCTTAACAAAACTAGCTTCCTCAGTGACCGTTTTCAAATTTCGGGACGAAATTTCTTTCAAGTTGGGGATGATGTGACAACCCTAACTTTCAAGGTCAGTATCTATTCGTCACGTTATCTTGTTTCTCGTATTTCTCTTTTATATGTTTCCATGTCCTCGTGTTCGTGTTATGATAGCCATTTTAATTGGGCCGCACCCAAAACCCTCGTGGTCCAATAGGAACATATTGGGCTGAAATCGGCCCATCAAAGAAACAGTTTACTTACATCCTATGGCAATCTAAATTAAATAGTAGCAACCAAGTAAATGGATTTGTACACATCTAGGCTAATAATCAGGCTGATTAAACATTGGGCTTGAGTCCATTATCGGCCGGCCAAGTAGGGAATCGGCCCATTAGTATTACCCGGACATCCTGTTCATTTAACTAGAAATAGACTAATGTTTATAGTGAGGTGGGCTTAGGCCCAGATCGGTTGTAACAAACAAACCGCCTAAAATCTCTATCAATCCGTATATGTATCACATTAGGATGGTTTCATCATAAAGCAAACTCTATCTCTCTCAAATTTACACACGCCAACACCTAGAATTTCATCACAAAAGCCTTTCTCCTTCTTGATCGTTCGACGGCAGTAGATACCCCCCTCTTCATCAAAGTCTCAGATTCTTGTGCACTCACTATTCCGGTTAGTATGATTTTTTGTATAATATGCGTGTTATGTCTCTTCATGCAAGTCGTTTAGTAGATTAAAGTTCATGATGAATATGGGATGTAGTTCTTGTTGATTGTCTTGACTATGTGTAAATTGTTATAATCCATTCTGCCGACCTTGGAACTAATAAAAATTCAAAAGTGTTATGTGGGGGTAATGAATGATTTGATGACTAACGTTGATGAGTAGTTATGACTTGAATCGATAAGTTGTTTTGTTTCATCCTGATTGTTATTATATCATCGATAAACTAGGGTTGTATGGGATGATCGATTGGTTGTTATTTGGTTGATGTTGCCTGCATGAGTCATGTTCGGTGATGTAGGGTATCGAGTACACCAAAACTTCCATGACTTACAATGATCTAAATCTGAGTGCTCATGTGAAGATTTAAGTTTATGCATGATGTTCACAGATTAGTTGGAAGATAAGGGGACATAATTGCATGTGAGCATGATCACTATAACAATTGCCATTGATAAATCGCTGAATTCAAGGAAGTCATGGTGATTATGTGATTAGGAAGTAACATGATGAATCAATAAATGTTTCATGTGGTAGTGGCAGTTCACATGAAAGGACTTGCAGTCAAATAAATGAATTGAGCATTTATAAAAAGGTGAACCATGTGTAACTTTAATAAACGGATGTCAAATGCTTTGAAGGTCCAATCACATAATAATTTTTAAAAGGGTTGTTGGCCATTTTGTTCTTGTCTTGCATGTGCATTTAAGATTTGATATGATGACTACTAGTGCTCTCTTAAATAGGGATTAGGCTTTGATAATCGGTGACTTGCTTTTGATTTGGTCGGATATAAATGAGAATGATGTAATCAAACAGTAGGTTTTGCAGGCGGTATTATTGTCGACGAAACCTAGAGGGGTTTCGCCATAGGGGACTCGACGAAACCTAAAGGAGTTTCGTCATGCATGGCTTCGACGAAACGTCGGTGTTTCATCGCGTATGGGCTGTTAAGTTGTTGTTCATTAAGTATGCCGTAATACGAAATGTTATGTGGCTCAAATGAATGTTGTGCATTAGATAATGATGCAACATGTATCTTAGTATGTGCGTTATTTATACATGGACTATGTAGTATGTGAATAGGACTATGTGAATTAATCATGTGTGAAACATCTAGAGTTTGTGCACTCGAAACTGACTGTTACTGGTAACCATGTTAGGACGTTTTGCCAGACTGTTAAACAAGTAACCTTACGTAATATACCGAGCAAACCGAAGGTGAGTTCACTGCACTTTTCTCAAGCATGCGTCCCGGTGGTTTGGGACAACTGGTAAACATTTGGAAGGGAAACATTGGGTAAACAACTTAATCGGTTTTGGTTATTGAACATGGGGTTGATCATCTGATTGCCTGGAGGGCAATGGAGGTATTTAGTTGATAGCGCTATTAGGTGGGAAACCTCACACCGGGCCGTAAGGACGGGCGTGAACTAATTATCTGGGTATGGCTATGGTTGTTAGAGGCACACTCCTCGGATACATATGGGCACTCTCCCTAGGGTATCTAACGAAGGCAACATAGCAAACGGTCGTTAAGGGGTACCCACTCCCCGGATACTTATGGGCACACTACCTAGGGTATCTAACATGAGCAACATCGTAACGCAACATTAAATCGCATTAACATACATATGGTAACATAACTTGTTAACAAAACCTTGAACTCACCAGCGTAGTCTGACACACTTGTTTACATGCTTGTAGGTAATTATTGAAGGAACTTGGGAGCTTGCTGTCTGATGCTGCTGGAGTGGTTATGGTCATGATAAACAATTACATTGATTTGGTTTAGATACATTTATACTTTTATGCTTCCGCTCAATACTTTGGTTTTGGTTTAACTTTTCAAACGATACATTTCTTTCAATTGGGTATTTCAATACATTATAACTTGTGTTTGATATGATTGGTGGCTCTTTGTTGGATCGTTGCACCTCCAATAGGGACATGCCCTAGGTGGTTATTTGGGGGTGTGACACGCTAAGTTTTCTAAATGCGAGTTTTGGATCAAAGAAGTTCAATTCCTTGGACACGTTGTTAGTGAAAAAGGAATCCATGTCGACCCTGCAAAAATCGAAGCTGTGAAGAATTGGACCGCGCCTAAATCTCCTTCTGAAATCCGTTCTTTCTTAGGTTTGGCGGGTTATTACCGTCGATTCATCTCGATTTTTTCAAAGATCGCCGTTCCTCTCACTTCGTTGACTCAAAAGGAGAAACCTTTTGCTTGGGGTCCTGAGCAAGAGGAATCTTTTCAAACTCTCAAGGACTTGCTTTGCAACGCTCCTATTCTCGCTCTCCCTGATGGGAATGATGATTTCGTGGTGTATTGTGATGCATCAAATCGTGGTCTTGGTTGTGTGCTCATGCAACGAGACAAAGTCATCGCTTACGCCTCTCGCCAACTCAAAATACATGAGAAAAATTATACTACCCACGACCTCGAGCTTGGCGCAGTTGTTTTTGCGTTAAAGATTTGGCGACACTACCTATATGGTACTAAGTGTGTGGTTTTCACTGACCATAAGAGCCTGCAACACATCTTTGACCAAAAGGAACTCAATATGCGACAGCGACGTTGGGTGGAATTACTTAACGACTATGATTGCGAGATTCGCTACCATCCTGGTAAGGCGAATGTCGTGGCCGATGCACTTAGTCGTAAAGCTCATGTAGATGTCATTCGTTGTTTTCATATCTCGAGCGATCTTCACAATCGTATTCGTGAAGCGCAATACTCGTCTATCAATGAAGGTTCCATGGCTGTAGAAATACGTGGAGCTTCTGAAAATCAACTCGTTTCGAAACCTGATGGTCTTCTCTATTGTTGTGATCGCGTCTAGATCCCAGATCGCGACAATCTTCGTGACCTTATCATGAACGAAGCACACAAATCTAGGTACTCAATTCATCCTGGCGCCGACAAGATGTACCATAATCTACGTACATCCTATTGGTGGCCTGGTATGAAGAGAGACATTGCTGTGTACGTTTCCAAGTGTCTTACCTGTTCGAAAGTCAAAGCCGAGCATCAACGACCTTCTGGTCTACTCGAACAACCTGAAATCCCTGTTTGGAAATGGGATAGCATTGCGATGGACTTCATAACTAAACTTCCTCGTACACCTGCTGGTTACGATAGTATTTGGGTGGTCATTGATCGTTTGACCAAGTCTGCACAATTCATTCCCATTCGTGAGGATTTCAAGGTTGAACGACTTGCTCGTATCTATACCAATGAAGTTATACGCCATCATGGTGTTCCTCTCGACATCATTTCTGATCGTGATGGTCGATTCACTTCGCGTCTCTGGCAAACTTTTCAGTCCGCTATGGGTACTCATTTAAATCTCAGTACGGCCTTTCATCCTCAAACGGATGGACAGACTGAACGTACTATCCAAACCCTAGAGGACATGCTCCGTTCTTGTGTCATCGACTTTGGTGGTAGTTGGGATGTGCATTTACCTTTGATCGAGTTCTCGTACAACAATAGCTACCACTCTAGTATTCAGATGGCTCCTTTCGAGGCATTGTATGGTCGCAAATGCCGATCTCCTTTAAGCTGGCACGAGATTGGTGATAAGCATTTTTCTGGCCCTGAGATCATACAAGAGGCAACGGATAAGATTCTCCAAATCCGTGACAATCTACTCAAGGCTCGAAATCGTCAAAAGAGCTATGCTGACAAGGGACGAAAACCAATGGAGTTCAACGTTGGGGACCATGTCCTACTCAAAGTATCTCCTTGGAAAGGAGTGGTTCGTTTTGGTAAAAAGGGAAAACTTACCCCTCGTTATGTCGGTCCTTTCAAGATACTCGAAAGGATTGGTAAGGTGGCTTATCGACTCGACTTACCCCAAGAGCTCAGCAACGTTCATCCAACGTTCCACGTCTCGAACCTAAAGAAATGTCTCGCTGATGAAGGACTTCAAGTTCCTCTCGAAGATCTTCAAATCAACGATACTATGCATTTTGTGGAAAAACTAGTGGAAATCGTTGAGCAAGAAGTCAAGCTATTAAGGCGCAGCAAGATTCCTATCGTCAAGGTTAGATGAGAAGGAAAACGTGGCGCTGAATTTACTTGGGAACTCAAAAAGGATATGAAGTCAAAGTATCCTCATCTTTTCCCTACGTCTTCCTAAATTTCGGGACGAAATTTCCTAAAGGAGGGGAGACTGTAACGCCCGGCTATTTTGTACTTTCCATTTATAGAAAGTTTGATTCGTAATTCTATTTTTGGAAACTTTGTATTCTTGTAATCGTTTCTTTCCTTGTAATCTTTATCAAAATCGAGACTTGGATCATTAATGAAGCTTATATTTTGTTACATCTATGTTAAACGCATTCTATGTATACTCGTATGTTCGATTTGGTGAATCAGTCTATGTTTAATCGTGATTCTTGGAAACTATGTGCGAAACTTATAATTAAACTAAACTTATGCATTGAACGTGTTTTGAACGAGAACGATACTAAATTTCGACATTCATGCACTCAATTATACTTGGTTTATGATAATCATACTTGTCTTGCCCTTAAACAATGCTTATATGACAAGAACATCCCCTAAAACTCTTAAAAACCCTAAACTATGAACTACAGGGGCCAAATTGTCATTTTTCAAACTTAATTTCATAATCCATGTGCTAGCGTAGCGCGACGGGTATAGCCTGGTTGCTAGCGCTACGCGAGCGCCTTGTTTCGGCAGACTTGTGTTTTCTTTCAAATTTTGCACGAAATCCAACTCTCCAACCTCACCCAATCACCTTTAATCCACCTCCAATCACCTTCTAACTCTTCCATTATAAATACCCACCTTCTCCAACCCTCTTTACACTTTCACAACTCCTAAATCTTCACTAAATTGCTCTCTAATCAGCTGAGAATCTGAGTTTTGGACAGATTCGTGAAGCTTTACTAAAGTGAGTGTAACTTGCTCATTTCTCAACCAAATCACTTGGTTCTTCTTCCTATTGCTTTGTTAATTCCTTGGGTTTGAATCCTTGGTTTTTCCTTGGAAGAATCAGGCTTGGATTTGCCCTAAAATGGACTAAAACTTTCTGTTTTGTTTCAAACTTATGCAAACTTCATCTAACTTGTGTGAAACACATCTCAAACCAATGTCCTAATGCTTACAACCCCTCTTATGGTTGGTTAAGCTTAAAAACATGGTTGAGACATCTAAATCAGAGGTTAAAACCTCATAAACCTTCTGTTTTAATTAGGGTTTTACCCACAAGTAATGTTCAAGTGTGAAACTTGTTGAATGTGTGATGGTTGGATTAGCTTGGGCTATCCTTCATAAGAATCCACTCATTACTTGATGTTTTACTATAGATTAGTTGTTGTTAATACTTTGATACTTGTATGTTCATGACGCTCCTTGTTGTTTATAACAACAAGTGTAGTGGTGAACAATAGAGGTGCCTAAATGGAAGCTTGTTCTTCCTACCTCATGTATGTATTCTATGAGACAAAGAGGTACCTAAATGGAGACATTAATCTCCTACCTCATGCTTGAATCTTAAGACTTGTACAACTATATAATATCTAAGTTATTCTATATGTATACATCTAAGTAACTAAGACTTGATGATGACTTAATAGTTATTTGTTAAGTGGACGTTACATCATCTATGACCATGCCCTTGTTACGACTCTAATGGATCTTAGAATCCATGAAATCATACCAACTCTTTTGAGTTTCAATAGTGTCAAGAACAAGAGTTATGTGTACAAGATGATTATTTTCACCTATGTTACTTTCTTTATATTTTAAAAACTCCGAATCTATAATCTTCCGTTTACGCCAAACTCACACACCTACGTTTCCTTGTGTAGAAGGACAAGGTGCTCCAAACTAACTCATCTACAAACTTGCTCTCGGAACTTCAAGTCACCACTTGTAAACCGTGAGTATACTCGAACCCATTTCTACTTTTAACACTTTGGGTGCAACATGTATTCTATATTAAACGCACACGACACTTGAAACTTATTTGAAACTTACTCTATCCATTTAAACATGAAACATGAAACTTGTGAATCTTGAGACTTTTTGTGCAATGTGAACGTTTAATTCTTGTGTGTAGTTCCGCCTTAACAATAGTAGCGCTATAGGAGTAATGCACCTCCCCGTTAGTCTTTGGGGTATTGTTAGGAGGAGACATATCAACCTCCCGTTAAACTTTGGGTTAGGTACTTTAAACGCATTGGGAAACTTGGGCTATCACTTGGACTACGTAAACTAGCACGTTGAAACTATTTTGTTATGTTCATGTTGGATATGAGTTTTTATTCTATTATGCTATGTAAACAAACTTGTATACTCGCTCTTTGCTTTTGCATTGAAACTCTATTTTAATACATGTTGCAGGTTGATTATTGAAGTATGGATGATTCATGAAACAAGTTTAGGGTGGACTAGATACACACCTAGATTAATCTATCATTTTGTTTGTTATGTTATGTTATGAAACAAAGTTGTTATTTCCTTGTGAATTATGTATGACATTTAGTTTTGAAATGAAATTTGAATTTAAATTAATTATTGTCACATAGTGTTATGACGTTTTGAGCAATCTACACACTTCGTCTCATCCCGATGTTTCCGCCATCGGTTGGGGTGTGACAGAAACGATAGTGGTGATGATAAAGGCGATGACGATGGGGATGGTGATCAACCCGAATAGTGTTAATAGGCTTTGTGCCTTGTAACTTTGTTTTCAGATTTTCCGTGCGCTGTCGCACTTGTATAATGGTTTGTAATGGTTGCGCTTTTGCGCCTTTTGAATATGATCTTTACGTTTTGCTTTCCATTTTCGAGTTACAATTGTTGCACTGTTGCTAGAAACTCTGGTCAAGTTAGCGCGAATAAACGTAAGTATGGTTCTTGTGTGAGTGTAATTGCTCGGTCCCGCTATGTTCACAGGGAACCTTGAAGGCACAACTCGATGGCTCGTAATTTACTGTAGTGTTTTCGTGTTAATAAAAAGTTTAACATGCATTTGTAACTAGAAAATATTGTAGAGTAAGGATTCAATATGTAAAGAGCGCTTGTATTAGCAAATTTGTTAGGCTCGTAGCCCCTGTTTACAGCAGTACTACATTACATATTTTTCTTGCGCACACCACCTGTGGTGGAATTTTGATTCTTCACGGTGTCAAGTCACCTAAACGTTGACTGTCGTCAAGCGCGGTGGTTTTCCCGGTGTTTATTCTTGATAGGTGATGTGGCGAGGCTAGCGATCACCCACTCCTCTGGATCTTCTTGATGTCCTTGCGCACGTTTTTCAGGAGGTGATCCAACTTGCCACTCTTCAGAGCTTTCTCGATTTCTACACGCAGTTGGATGCAGTCGTTAGTCAAGTGGCCTGTGTCCTTGTGAAATTCACAGAACAGGTTAGGGTCCTGGCCCTTCTTGCTGCGCATTGGTAGTGGATCTTTGAGATCCAGCTTCTCTATGTTGAGGACCTCAAGAGGCGTCTTGGTCAGTGGAGTCCATTTCCTCTCCTGGTGGTCTTCTCTGTCTGTCTTCGTGTGTCGTGCTCTGTCGATTGTAGCGCGAGCATCCTCCCAACGCCTGCTTTTGTCCTCACTTGATCTTGAACTCCAGTCGAAGTATCTTTTCCTCTTCTCGTGTCTGCTAGAATCGCGCGAGTGATCCCTTGAGTAATGATGGGATGAGTGATGCTCTTTGGTGTCATAGCCAGATTTGGACCCACTCAGGGATTCTTATGTCTGTGCAACGATCTTTGCTGCGTCCATAAGCTTGTCCCACTCCTTGGGCATCCCATCCTTTTCGGTGATAGTCCTGATGAGGCTATCACAGCGAATTGCTTTCTTGAAGGCAGCGCGCATAAGCTGTTCACTCACGCCACCAATCTCCAAACACTCATTGTTAAAGCGAGTGATGAAATCTTCCAAACCTTCATTCTCTCTGCGGCAAATATCCATTACCTCAGCTGTATCACACTGGTAACGCCTTTGTTGGCTGAAATGATTGACGAATTGAGTCCTGAAATCAACCCATGATTTGATTTTTCCCAGGGGGAGGCTGTCAAACCATGCACGGACAGCTCCTGTAAAGGTTTGAATGAACAAATGGCACCACATGGGCATATTCCATCCTCCCATGCAGCCCACGCTTATGAAAACTCTGACGTGATCATCAGGATCAGTCAACCCATTAAACTTTCCAACTGTCGGTGGTAATTTCTCTTTTGATAATGGTGCCGGTGCGATCTTTGGAATGAACTTTGAATGTTCTGCAGCTTCCGCTGGTCGATAAGCAAGGCGAAAGTCTCGCTCCGCTTCTTCGGTGTACCCGACATGTTGTTTTGGCTTGTAGTATTCATGGTTTCTCTGCAAGCGATTGAAGACCGAAGAGCCTTCATCATCTTGCCACGTTGGATCATTTGGGTCGGTGTCATCCCATTCATTGTTCATGTTGCGCAGGGTGAGCCGGCTGTGGACTGGTCCTCTCTGGATGTTAGACGGGTGGTCATAGTAACTTTCCGTTTCTCCCCGTGTGTCGCGCGTGTCGTGCACGCTTGGTCTTCTCTGGGGAGGAGGCCTGTTGATTCTTCCTTGGAGATTTCTCTATTGAGGTGGCTTGCGCGCCCCTTGATTCAGGTCCTGTGGTGTGACCAAGGACGGCTCTGCTGTGAGAACTGCTTGCTGTGCGCTCAGAGATTGATACGCCGCATTGATGGTGGCAATCTGCTTGGTATACCACGAGGCTGGAGTTTCGCCTTCGGGTAGCCCTAGTAACGCTGAAATGTTCTGGGGTGGGGTCGGATTTGAAGGCCCGGCGTCGTTTCCTGGGGTTGTTGACTGGATGATGCGAGTGATGCTCGCGTGAGGTCCCCAGTGTTGGTGACTTCGATTTCACCAATTTCTTCGATTTGCTGGGCTTGGAGATTCTGATTGTCCTCCCCCACTGTCACATGTGCATTT
Organism: Helianthus annuus; assembly: GCF_002127325.2. Lineage (NCBI taxonomy): Eukaryota > Viridiplantae > Streptophyta > Magnoliopsida > Asterales > Asteraceae > Helianthus > Helianthus annuus. Next base: position 167,530,377 of record NC_035447.2, on the reverse strand, counting down.
GTTCCGAATCCAAATTCGGGAACGATTCCTTGACCAGCCATGGTCGGAGGAAAGACAACGAAAAGCTCAAAGAAAAGAAGATGAAAGTGGTTTGTAGAAAAAACCGGTGGGCGCCAATGAAGAAACATGTAACTAATTTAGGGGTTAATTAGTTTGGTTTATGTTTCTACCATAAGGGTTAATCTTCTTTGATTTCTCGAGCTCCTTAATGAGTGATTATCCTGCAAAACAGAACATCGTTAGCTCGTTAAGAGGGGAATATGGGGGTTTCCCTTTTAACCAGGCTCCGGCGTGAGAATAAGTAACTATCTCGAGGAGATTAAGGTGAGTAATGAGTGAGAGCAGAGAGAATAGAATGAATTAACTTGTGAATGAAGTGTTCTATTTATAGTCGGAGTGGTGTAGAGGATGTGGGATGGTGGGCCTTGGGCCAGAAGACGACAGTAGAACGGATATGCCTTTTGTCTCACTGGTGTCGACCGTTAGTGTGTTCTGGACGCCTCTTGGTGCTGGCGCACCATGAGTGGAGCCACGTGTCGCTGTTGTCGGTCTCTGTCATCAGCCAGTTAGTGGAGATCGTGGGGCAGGTGTCTCTGCCCCGTGATTGGTGCCACGTTGGCGTCCTTGAGTACCTTTTGTCTCCTGCATGTCAGATGATCGTGGAGCACGATTGAGCAGAGCCTGGAGGATATGGATTGGCTCTTTTCATCTGACACTTGTACCTTTTGTACTTTAAGTCGTCTTTACGCCGCATCCTTGCGCGCCCATGTTTCACATGGAAACTGGTATGCGCGAGGTATGGGCGCTAGGAGGCTCATCTTCTGGATGCTAAGTTATTAGTTGTCTCGTTTGGACCCGCGCAACGTTGGCTAATGCTGCTCAGCCCGTGCGAGGTTGAAATCAGAAGTGTAATTGATTAAGGAGTATGGTCTGTCGCGCGACCTGGAGGAAGTTTTGCGCGGGTTTTTGGGACCATACCCCTTCACACCGTCTTGTGCTGCTTTCGGTACATCGCGGTCCATGTAAGCTTTGACGGCTTCAACTTGTTATGAAAGTACCTTTTGCATTTGGAATTTGCAAACAAAAACACCTAAACACAACAATCAATCTACACATTCAAAAACTGCACTAAAATTGAAATATCCAAAACAGATTCACCATTATATACCTGTGAATCAGATCTGATGAATCTAATACCCTTGCCAGGGTAAATCTTCTGGCCACTAAATCTGCATAGCTCAATCCTATAACAACAACCAAAGTAAAAGTAAAATTAAACATTATAACCAAATAGCATCTCTAGAAAAACCTAAAATCAAGCATCAATAGCCTATTATTAATCAATACAGCAATTAAATTCGCATATAAACAGGTAATGAAGTGAAAATCATACAGATTTAGTGAAAACCTGAGTTCCTTATGAGCAATAAATCAAATTTCATGCGTTTGAAACCCTAACTTATGCAGACAATAGAAACAATATTGTGTAACATGTTTCAATATAGATATAGATGATGGATATATATGTTGAAGTGATAAATTAAAGATGAGAAAACGTACTTGAGAACCATATTGACGGCCGCAGCTTCCCCTTGTTTGTAAAAGATGAAAACCCTAGCTGATTGAATACAGTCCTAGCAAAAACAATAAAAAGTGAAACAATTTACAAATTGTACCAAATCCGTGTGTGATGTGATGTGAAAAGAAACATGGGCTTCTCAAAATCCCCTGCTCTTGATGCAATCACCACAAACACTCAAGAAATTGGGGTTCCTCCGTGTGTGATGTGAAAACCCTAAGTCCAGAGAGAATGAACTGAATCTGAAAAAAGAAACATGGGATTCTCAAAATCCCGAGTATAAACTGAGATGGGAATCAAAACGCCTATAAAATCATACCTGTGAATAGAGGAGTTCGAAACTCACAAAGTTCTTGTTTCTTCTCAAGGAATGTGCGATCGAGGGAGTGTGTGGAGGGATCGTAGTGGAGTTCGAAGCTGTTGAAGATCTCTGATTGTTTTTCCTTTTGGATCCACAGATCCAAATCCAGATCTTTGAGGGAGAGAGAGAACGAAAATGAAAAAAGGGGCTCTCAATTTGAAATTTGAAATGAAATTTAGGGTTTTTGTTGGCCGCGTTTTTTGTGTGATTGAGGGTATAACTAGAAAGGTAAATTAGTAGTGTGCTTTAGAGGGTTGTACATCATGCATTAAGGGTGTTTTAAAGAAATTCATATGACCTTAAGAAGTCATTTGGATATGCTTATTAATATAGTATAGATATCTATATCTATATCTATATCTATACTACCTTATTAAGCAAATTAGGTTTTCTATCCTTATAGTAATTTTACATTATGTACACATTTTGAAGTAATATGTACAAGAGAGCCAAGCTATTTTAGAGGGGGTAAACTTGCGTATTGTCCAAAAATTTAAGATACTTTAGGGGCATTTTAGGGATTTCAACACCTTTATAACATATTCCCATGCTACCCCTCCTTTTCTCTTCATCTTCATCGCCCATTAGATACCTTTCATTGAAATTGAATGTATTAAGTGTCAACCCCTTCATCTCCTATCAGTTGAAATGTCCAAATTTAATGTATTAATTGTCAGCAGGGTTTCTTCTATTTCTGAATATGCATACATGATACAAGAAAAAAGTAATCTTTACAATTACAAGAAAGAACCAGGCATGCCACCGTAGTCAAACAAGCGAATGGCGCACAATTTTCAAATCTCAAGTCTCAAATCAGACGAATGTCCTCAAGTAATTGCATTTTTGTTTCGAGTTTTTCTATGGTTTATGTTGTCAGTTGCAAACCCTAAGTTCCTTTGCTATCACTGCAATTGTTTTCTTACTCCCTAAGATTGATTTTTGAACTTCCAACTCATAAGGATCATAGAAACAATTGTATCTCAGATTTCCTTTTATCTAATCTACAATCAATATATGCTTTTCGTTGAAATGATATACTAAGGTTGATGTTTTTTTGGAAGCTCCTGTCCTGAATGAACACTTTTCCATTTGACCTTGCTCTAAGAACTCACACAAGTTATTCTAAATTTAGAATATACTTTTTCCTCTCTTTGTAACAGTCATATCGTTGTCTTTTTCTCATCCTCTTTTATGCTTTGAATAAGTTAAATTTTGAGGCTTGACTTTAGTAACTAAAAGTGTTTCAATTTTTAAAAATTGAAACAATTGCAGCAACAAAGACAGGAATTAGGGCCTTATCTTAAGAGGTATGTTGTGAAAGTGATAACCATATTTCATGTTCTAAATAGTGTATATATCTAAGTTTTTTACTTCTAATTTACTCTCTGTTCTTATGATTTTAGTGTATGAGGTTGTATGACACTTAAGTCAAGGACTACCATTTTGCTTTAAAAGCTATAGATTCAAATTAGTAGGTATTGTGTACTTTTACCACTGTTGCCGTGGTTTTGAAGCAAAAATCGCAACTTAAAAGGCTAATTGGATTTAGCATTTTGTGTTGGTGTTGCATCTGGGAAGAAAACAAAAATATGGTTGAAATTTTTTTGACTGCATAACCTATCCCGGAGTAGCATTCTTGGCTCTCGCTTCATATTATCTACCGTACGCACATGGATTTAAGAAAACATTTCATATTACAAATAGATTATTGTCTCCTCAGGGTGCAATAAATTTACTGTGACAATCGGCACAAATCCGGTAACTTCCGTACTACTTTAATAATTATTTATTGTATGTAATTATGTGTTTTAACGTCAACATTATATGCTTGCATGTCATACTGTAAGACCCTACTTACTATTTAACGGTTTTCCATGTAAATACCAACAATTAGATGTGTAGTTAATACTACACATACTATATAAATACGGGTTTATTAAAACTTTTACAAATAATAAGTTATTCAACATAACGTGATCGAATCCACCGTTTAAAATTTACGACGAGGCAATGTGCGGAAGCATGTATCTTTATCGTGTTCGGTTCTTCGTTGAGCTTTATCGTCTTCCGGTATCCAAAATGTACCTACATTTCATAAACATGAAATGCTTTAGTCAAACGGGGTTTAAAACTTGTTCAAATGGGTTCGTAAAACAAAACTCAACAAAATAACTAGGCGCTGCCGTAACTTACGGTAGCCACCGTAAGTTACGGTAGCCACCGTAAGTTACGGTAGCCACTGGACATTCAGGGGCTGCCCTAAGCCAGTTGAGATCTACCGTAACCATTTCAGTCGCTACCGTAAGTTACGGTAGCTACCGTAACTTACGGTAGCTTCTGCATTATTCTTGCTACCTTGCTGTTTTGACCCGTTCACGTACAAATCAAACAAACGGGTTTATATGCTCCCTAAACTCATGAAAATCATAATTTTATTATCTCCTATCATATTAGGTTTAAGTTACGAGTTTCTTACGTACTTAAAACCCGTTTACGCTCAAGAGCTTATTTTGACCCGTTAAGGGTATTTAAGCACTTTCAAACCAAAAATCACATTCGATTGCTTCTAGCATTTCATTACCACATTTCTCATCATATAATCTTCCACCACAACTGTATTTATGGTGGGTTTAATGTGGTGATCTATATAACCAAATTTTTACCTCTCGAATCATTATTTTACGGCAAAGACTCAAATAGTAACGTTTGACTAACGTATTACCTCTTTCAGCTTCTACACTTATTCTAAGTATTTATTAAATCATAAAACTTGTTTCCAAACAACCTTTAAGGGTTGTTTGCTCAGTTTAACTTATAAGGGCGTTTTAGTCCATCTTGGCCCTTCATTAACGATGAGGGATTACTGTAACATGTTTGACCCATAAGCCCTCTTTTTAACTATGATTTTATTTGAAAGGTCAATAGGCCTTTCAAACGTAATGACCATCGTTTGTAACATTCGGTTTACCTATTTAAGTAACCAAAATCTATTTTAGACTCCAATTAACTCTCATTAAACCTTACGTTTAAATGGGAGTTATCCTATTAGGCGTACCTGGCTCGGATCATTATATTGACCCATTTAAATACCTTGCCTCAATAGCCGCTAAGTAATAGCGATGTAAATAACCACTCAATAATTATTTCTGTAATCATGCAACTCAATAAACCATCAGTCGATATTGTCAAAAAGTGATATTTTCACCTTTTGACCCGTTTGGTCTAAATGACCGATTATATTAGCGAGATGAAGCTTATTGCCATCTCGTCTACACGACTCGCTCTGGTTTACACCGCGCGGTCATTTTAATTGTAAATCACCTCTTAACGCTTTTTGGCCTATTAAGGCTTACGAAATAAGTATCTTTCAAAACCAACAATTATTGTCAACGAGTGACCAAATTACAATTTTACCCTTATTGGTTATCATGATTTACTTTATATGATAACCCTTAAAAGTACATGTTTCATTCGTCATAATATGATTGAATTACCGATTTAACTCATTTTTTAACCATCAATATGGTTTCTTATCCTATTTGGTTATCTTGTTCCGTACAACTACACGCCGGAACACCATATCTCAATTAGGCATTTGTCTTATTCGTAATCAATACGACAAAAGAACATTCTAAACATATGACTAGTGTAAGCTATACTTACCTTGCATCCGAATTATGCTTTTCCTCCATCCTTGATTTGTTTGACCCGCTTCCTTTCCAAGCTTCCACCTAGCTTGTTAAGCGTGAAAACTATCATGTAATTTCCACAAGGTGGTTAGATTAGTCATTCAAGATCATAACCTTTACGCCTTATGACACTTTATACTACTTTTCTTACCGAACTCTATTATAGGTCGGTTTGACTTCCTAGGAGTCAAGCCGCCTGTTAGCATGTGAAATTGAGCAACTAAGTTTAACAAACTTATGTTGGCGTTCCGCCCTTTACTCGATGGCTCTATTCTTAGGCCACCAATTGAACTAATATTTATTCCGAGTTCATTCTATTTTAACACTAAGTTATCTTAGCTCTCAATTATTAACGTTACATTATTCTTTCATTACGCAAAATCTACGGGTTTTCATCTATAGATGAAACCCGTTTCACCCTGTCATTAGGCATTTATCCAAATACTTATTCTAATCAAGTTCTATCTACGAACTAGTAGGTACCCAATTTCACTTAAGCATTTTATCAAACACCTTATGAGCGAAATTCGTATACTTCTTTTATCAAGTTCATGGTTATTGTTTTAACCAAGTTTTAACATCGAATTCAGCCCTCTATGTCTAGTGTATATAGACATCATCTAGAACTATTATTACAACAATAATTTCACATAATTATCATCACTTTCAAGTGTTCATCATAGTACCATAAAACCCACTTATCACCTACAAGGTCATTAGTTAAATTTCTAGTTTTATGACACTATTTTACTAAATTCACATCTTGGGTTCGTTCCTAGATTCATAGAAATCACAATTTCACTATAACCTTCATATATCATACAAGATTTCACTCATGCATGACTATCAAATTTCACAAGTATCATCAAACATCGAAATTCAACATACCATATGATCCCCTAAGCTTGGTGATCACGATTTTATCAAAAGCCCCAATTGCCCGGCTCGATTTCTCTTTGATTTTGGCAATTTTCGTGAGTTAGGGTTCTTGAAGAGAAGCCCTCTTTCTTCTCCTGTATACATCGACCAAACACACACATATGTGTGTGTTTTGGTGTTTTTAAGTTTTAATTATAAAACTTGTTTCCAATTGCCCACTTTTAGTCCCTCAAAGTTTTATTTCGATCAATTCAAGCTACAATCCACTATTTATAACTTAATCACATATTATTAACTAGGTTAATTATTCATAGTTAATTTAATGGGTTCGGGAAATCATAACCCGTCTTATTTTATGTCCCGTTAATTCGGGCCTTTTTATATACTTTGTTTTCTCAAGGTATTTATCCTCCTTAAAATCTTTTATTCACTTTTTATTTAATATTAGGATTATTTATTCAAATCCTAATATTTACCGGGTTACTTTTACCGCTAACGGTATTTTACCCTTCTTTTAGTATTAATGGGGTTCGATTACCAAACCCATTTTCGGGGTGTTACAAGTATATCCCCCTTAAAGAGGTTTCGTCCCCGAAACCTTTCTTACCTAACACTTTAACCATTTGTTAGTATTACCATAAAAGCATGGTAATACCTTTTTGAATATAAAGTATGCGTGCCTTCATATAAAACGACGCAACTTAAAATAAGTTAATTTCGTTATTTCAACCGGTTCGATTAACTTAGCGAAATCCATTGCTTTTACACTTTCAGACTCTTCATGAGTCCATTATTTTAATCTGTTCGGGGTCTATAGTGAAATTTTTCACTTTTAAAATAACACCTCCTTTGTTCGTGAACTTATAGCTTTATGATCCCTCAAAATAAGTGATCAGTATTTTCTGTTAGTGAGGTCTCATGGGCCGTCACTTTATCTCTTGTATCTATATACCTTTGTTGTTTACTTGACCGGGTCGCCAAACGTTGGCCACTTAGTCACATAAGTTTATAAATTATATTTATTCTACGTTACTCTTCGTAGTGAATAACGTATTAAGCAATTTCTTAATTTGAATTTTGACCTTAATCGGTCTCACTAACTAGACTTATCGGTCCAGTTACTTTATACCCATCACTCGGGTTATAATATGATTACTTCACATTACTTTTCTTGATCGTCATTGCGTCACGTCATGTTTAGGTTTATTCCAACCTTTCTTATCGAAAACCTTTCTTTTCGAATGTATTGTCTTGCACTTATCTGTGTCAAGACTTATATCTTTAACATTTACTATCTAAATTCCAATCAGAATTTAGGTTTATAAAAACGTTATTTCTTAAAATATATGTTCGGTGTCAAGGCACCTTGTTTATATTTATAAAATCATTTGGTTTCAAGTTTCAGATCTGTTAACCTTGACTGTAGTTCGTTACTGCAATCGTTTTATTTCGGATCATTATCCCGACTCTATGACTTTTCACGTCATTCATGCGTCGGTTCATCTTATGCTCTCCATTTTCTGGGTTGCATATACTCATATTGGATCCTTTACCATTACTGGCTCATTATTCTTTTGCGTTTAACTCTACCGTTATCCGGCTTGCGCTTACTTATGCCATCCGGCATTATATCGTATTCGACCCGTTCAACTAAAAAAATAGTTGAACATAATTTATTAAAATTTCTATTTACATCATCTTGTCGTCTTTTAGTTATGACTCAAAACCCGAGTCTCTTAGCTTTCCATCCGAGTTCCCGTTTCTCGGTCTACGCATGTGTTTAATTCTTACCCATCAACCGGGTGTTTTACCGAAGTCGTTATTATTGCAACCCTCCCGGTATGCATTAGGACCTCGTTTCATTTTTATATTCCGACTTTGTTCTCAAGTTTGACGTATTATAAAATGACCCGTTAAGAGACATATTTGCATTTACCGGGTTCGAGTGTAAGTACACTCTCTCCCAATGCATATCTTAATCATTTTACATGTTTGCATTCTCCGGGTTCGAGTGTAAGTACACCCCCTCCCAATACATGTCTAAATCATTTTACATGTTTGATTTTCTGTGTTCGAGTGTAAGTACACCCCCTCCCAATACATGTCTAAATCATTTTACATGTTTGCATTTTCTGTCACACCCCGACCCGCAGCGGAAAGGTACGGCGCATGATGATTGCCCATAGCTCATGACAACTAATTATTGTTTCAATATTTAAAGCATATTCATTTAAATAGTCACATATCATATAATAATCAAAATTGTTCATACATTGTTCAAAACAAACATATCAAGATTTCAATTTATTTTCCTAAGGCCCATGCTACGTGTCCACATCACTTGATCATCAACTTTGAAAACCTGCACCACGTTAGAAAAATATATTTTTGGGCCAACAAATAAGTTGGTGAACAATTTCCTCCGTTTTATAGAAAAACAGTTTTATATTTATTTCTTTTTAAAAAAAAATATTTTTAACATGCACCTCAAGGTTAGTGTGTAAATGGTCTCATATCATCAACATAGTAAACATATCCATAAATCCAAATTTACCAAACAAGAATACACCACCAATAACAACACAAACAACCAAAATAAATAGACTCCTGATAATAGCGTGCATTAGGCTCAAACCCCGAGGAGCGAGTCTAATACTGTTGGCGATACTAGGCTACAACCCATGGCCGTGGGGAACCTAGTCAGCCGTGTGGATCCACTAGAATAATAGCATGCAATAGACTTGACATCAGATAGCATATAGAATAATAGAATATACATAAGACGTTCACATAATAACACTTGATCATAGCATGTTAAGTAAATCGAAAAGTGTAACGTGATGCACCCCAAAATTTGTAAAAGATTAAAAAAAGGGGAAATGGAAGAAATTACTCACATGTTGCGAAGAGTTAATCCACGAGAATTATCGCACGAGTACACGAGGTATAACAATTGACTAAATCACCCTAGAATAAATATAACCAAGATTCTAAATAAACGAAATACTAAACGAAAGGACAATTTGTAAATTTTTAGGAATTTGGGTTCTCCTATTTGGGGCTTAAATGATTATTCAATATAATAGATAAATCGATACTTATATAAAAAGTCATGATTAATTATGTAGTAATAATCAATTTAGTATGTTATCGTAATCGTTTAAATGCTACCAGTTTTGATTAATTAATAAAATTTATCTAACAAAATCATACCTTTGATTTCATGGTTATCACATGTTCTAATTTAAAATAATAAATTTTATAAAGAAATTTTATTTACTTAAATGAAGATCCATTAATCCATTAATAAGATAATTATCTAAAATTATAGAAAATTTGTATAAGAGTCTCAAAACAATTATAGAATATATATATATAAAAATCAGTAATAATATTTATAGAATTTATTTGTGATAAACTAGTATTTTTAAATAATTAAAACATGTATAAATCCAAATTTAAATTCATGAATTCCCAAAAAAAAAGGAAAAATTATAATCTTACTAACTTTGATGAGATGTATTTTGTCACGAACTTGACTGATGATGAGTCAATTATTAATAAGCTCAAAGAAAAGATGAAGATTACGGAGGTAATTTTTTTTTTCAATATACGTTTCAAACTAATAAATTAATATTTATATAATTTTTAATTATATTATTTTTTTAATTTATTTTCACATTTGTTTTAGGTAAATGATAAAGAATTTATAAAGAAGAAAAATCACATCCCAAGTGTGAAGGACGATGATGTTAACACCAGTTGTGATACCAATAAAAATAAAAAACGTACATTGGATGACGTCTACATGTCTTCAACTTCAAGTACTTTCAAGACTTCGGAGAAAGTTAGCAAGAAATTAAATTAGCTCATATTTCTATTATTTAAAATCAGTTTTTTTGATTTTTACATTTGTAACAATGGTATTTTGGATTTTTAGTATGTTTGATGTGGGTATTTGATCGTTATATGTTTTTTTAATATTTTATTAATAATATAAAAGGTGCTCTTAATTCAAATTTATTTCGGTTTCTTTAAACGATTTTTACATATATGTTATTACACTAATACATATTTATCATAAAGTAAGAAACAATGCAAAAATTTTTTGTGTGGGTCAAAAGGAAGTTGGCCCAATATGAAAACACTTTTTTTGAATCTAGAAGGTCTAAACATAATGAATTGTAACCCAAGGTATGTAAATTGACCCATTTGATCCAATACAACCAAAAATAAACTCATTGACCAACCAATTTAATTTATCCATTATCTAAGATTAATTTTTAAACTTGCTGCACTAAAGGCTTTTCAAAATAATAAGATATCTAACAAATTGTTATATTTATTATAGCAAACAATTATTCCTTATAATCATTACAAAAGATTGATTAATCTTTGGCCACTTAATAGCAACATTATATTTATATTTAAATATATACTTAAATATATCACCAAACCAATTTTAGTCAATCTTCCAATTGATTTGCAATCAAATTATCAATAAAATTCGTACTACATTTTTTTAAAAAAAAATGCGATGAATCTTACATAATTATTTCATTATTTGCTTAAAAATATATAAAATCATTCTATAAATAGATTTTGAATCGCCTTTAATTTTCCTCAAAGATTTGTTATATATTATTGCATTATTTGGTACTAACATTAACAAGAGTTAACATAATATACGTTTGTAGTCATGTGTATGGAAATATGATATTTATGGATAATATATATGTTACGTATTTTTTAATTTAAAGTTGACATCTTTTTTTAATAATAATAGATTTCCAATATATGATGAAAGTCCTATAAATACCCATATTTTCTGTAATTCATTCTCATGCTTCAACTCTTATACATAACATCTGCAGTTACACGGTTAGTTAATGTATACTGTATTATAAATGTTCAATGTTCCATTGATAATTTTCAAGTTTTTATACAACTAGCAATTTTATGTATATGAGTCTTTTTGGTTCAATTTGTATTACTCACAAAAAGATGAATGCTAAATATTTTATTGTAAATCAGAATATTATACTTTATTTTTGTTGTATTTTGTATTACAAATGTTCCTGTTACAACTATATAATAATTAATAAATCTTAAAAAGCTTATACAATCGTTTTTTTTTTAATTTTTTTCAGGGTATTACGAATCATGGAACGTGTTGGGGATTACATGATATTTGAAGAGATCTTATTGAGACTACCTGCAAAGGTAGTTTGTCGTTTCAAATGTGTTTCTAAACAATGGTGTTATGAATTATCTACACCAAAGTTTGTTTTCATCCATGCTCGACGAGTTGGAAATTCAATACAAAAGAAGTTGCTCTCCTTGAAAGAAAATTCAATTGTCGTTGATGACATTGTAGCTGGCAACTTAGAAGAAGATACAAGCGAAACAGTTACTTTTCCATACGATGTCGAGCCATCCTTTTTAAGCATTATAGGTTCGTTTAACGGACTGATTTTACTTTGCATTAAAAGGAGTTACAATGAGCTCGTCCTTTGGAATCCAACGACGAGGCGTTTTAAGTTGATATCGGACGACTATTTTAGTCGTTATTTTGGTCGACACAACGATACGGGTGGAATGTACTTTGACGAGCACAACGATCTAAAAGTGCTTCATATTAATTGTTACTGGGACGTAGTTACTGCTCGTGTATATTCACGACATAATGACTCATGGAGAAAATTGAATTTCTTGAACGGAACTCAGTTAGGTTCAAACTTTTATTCATGGTCTCCTGGAATTTATTCCGACAAAAAAATATATTTCATGGTTTCCAATTACTGGATTCCACCCGGTGAAAGGAACATAGTTGTTTTCGATGTTATATCTGAAACTTTTAGTATACTTCGTTTTCCGGAGCATATGGAAGTCAATCCTTGTCAAGGACATTTTCTAACAATTTCCAACAAGCTGCATGTGATTGTCGTTCAATATGCTGGTGAACTAATTGCAGATTTGGTCAAATATGAACATGATGAGTGGATCAAGGTATTTTCTTTCAATAGGGCTCGCATAGTTCATCATATGGAGACGCAGGAAAGGACAAATATAATTCAAAACAACAAGTGGTTGATAACAAGTATTTGGGGAGATACTGTTGAAGTTGTGCTTTGCAATGATTCTTTTAACTACATCCAACATGTTGACAACTACAACGGACCGAAAGGTGCATTATTTTTGGAGACAATCGTTTCGCCTTTCCTTTAGAAAATATGATTTAATTAGATACTATTAACTATTTCATCTTTTTATGTTTTGTTTTTCGAACTATCTATTTTCTTTCAAGTATCTCAAATTAAATCTTTTCATTACTATAATAATACTAGGATTTTGTATTTTGTTTCATTTTTTGGTATGGTCAATAAATATATTGGTTCATAATTGCGGCCCAATTAAAATCAGGGATTCTGATTAGTTGTTTTGGACGGCCCAATGATAGTTTACAAATTAAATTTGTCGGCCAGTATTTGTTGGTATATGTGATTTTGGATTATTTTTTATAAAGCGGCCCAATCATTTTTTATAAAGCGGCCCATTAACCTGGTATAATTACATTTTCTATTACTATAATACCATATGTCAATAAAAAATATATTATTCAAATTTACTTATATACGTTTACACAACTTTCCTATTTAATTTAATATTTGTATTAGTAATTTCAAAGATTTTATACACAAATAGAATTCAATCTTTTCAAAAATGCCAGTCAAAGCTTTAAACATATTTCAATTTAATATTTATTTTTCTTTTTTCTGTTTTCATTTAATTAATAAGGTTTAAAAAAATACTATCATACTAAATGAGTTTGACTATATCTATGTACATTTTACAAAAGTTAACGGGGTTTATGTAAATATGTTTTTAATCCTTTGCTATCTGGACCAAATATCCAAACTATTACAGGGCATTATTAAACATCAACAACTATCACTTCTCAAAACTTCACACAATCATCACATAGAAATATCTTCACCATCTCCAAACATTATTATAAATATATTTCAGTCTTAACCTAAAAGTTAATAATTCCACATGAAACCTTTAAACACTCATGGAGGCCAAATTGGGATATTATTAAAACCGAATAAAAGATTTTCTTAGGAAGGGAAAGAACACACTAATTAGTTTACTAATTTTATCTATGTATTTGTATTTCAAATATAATTTTTCCTATCCCGGGATGTTCCCGGGTGATAGCCTAGTTATAGAATATATATATAAAAAAATCAGTAATAATATTTATAGAATTTATTTGTGATAAACTAGTATTTTTAAATAATTAAAACATGTATAAATCCAAATTTCAATTCATGAATTCCCCAAAAAAAAGGAAAAATTAAATAGAAATTTCATAGTGTTTATATAACCTGAAATAATCAACAAAAATATATACTGAATTTATTTAAGACTATCTTGTATTTTTATTTGATTTAAATGGCGATTAAAACATATATAATTCACCAAAATTCCAATTTGATATCTAAAAATTCCCAAAGTTTACACATAACATGCTAATATGATATATAACAACATTATACTTTCAATTTCATCAAGAACGTAGGTTTAAATCTAAAAGCCCCAAATTCTAAAAGCGAAGAACCCTAATTTCAACTAAAATTAAATTCGAATAATTCAGCCTCTTATCACTGAAATTGATAGAGGGCTTTTGTAGAGGATGAAAAATAAAGCACAATAGGCTTTGGAATTACCTGAAAAGGTTGAGAATTGAAGGAGATATCATCTGTACAAGTTACAAGCCCTAGATTCGTTCTTCGATTAAATTCGCGATGTAGAGATGATGAAATGGAGAAATTCCAATGGGGTTTCGTATGGTTTGATCAAGAGAACAAATGGTAAAAGTTTTAGAAGCCAATTCCACGATTTGATTGAAAACCCACATGTTGAACAAAAGCTTTCATGGTGATGATGGTTGATTCGATTAAGATGACTATGGGACGATTAAAGGTCAAGAAAAGCATTAACTCGAAGTTATACATTGTTAAGGATGATTATCAGACTTAATTAGTCATTAAAATTGACGTTCAAAACGTTTTGGTTTCTATTTTCACGTCCTTTTTGCGTTTCAGGTCAACGAAGTAGGAAGATGATGGGTTTTAGGCTCTGAGGTTGCGTTTAATTATTATGCAGCATGAGTTTCTTACACAAAGTGCAAGGTGGTGGAGTGGTTGAGTTGTTGTTGTTGTGTGTGGTGTACCCGGGTTCGACTCCTACTGAACCCGCTATTTTTCTTTGTTTCTAATTTAAGGTTTCATTAAATACAGATTTGGACCCTGCACTTTCTAACTTCCATTAATTGACAAACTGGTCCCTGAAATCTTACACACACTATTAACTTGATTAACCCAAACACTAACTCAGTTAGTTAGTTTCTTTTATAAACTAAGCTAGTTAATTAAAATATATACTAACTTAACTAGGTTTCCTAACCTAGTTAGCTAACCCGTTTTAAATAGATAGTTTCCATAAATTACAAAAACAACCCCTTAACTTGTAACTTTAATATCTTGACGGTTTTGATCCTTCTAAGTTAAAAACTTGTTTTAAAGCCACCAATTTTAACGTAGTTAATTGTTTCCCTTAGAACCATTAACCGAGTTAACAGAGTCTCGCTTATAAATCTCCACTTTTATTCCGGTTTTAATCCAACGCAAAACGTGATGATTAATTAAAAAAATAAATAATAAATAAAAATAATAATAATAATAATAATAATAATAATAATAATAATAATAATAATAATAATAATAATAATAATAATAATAATAATAATTGAAAAGGATCCGGTTTTGCAATCCGGGTCGAATTTCGGAGACCCGGTTTTGACGGATGTTACATTTTCCGGGTTCGAGTGTAAGTACACCCCCTCCCAATACATGTCTAAATCATTTTTCATCAATCTTTGTCCCTTCACTCGGGCTCATTATCCTAATGTAATATGCTTCCGTCACCCGGCTGTGCATTTACATTATTATCAAATATTTTGCTCATTTGATTCTTTTGGGTACTTTTTAATTTGTCCCATTCACCCCGTCCTTACTACATCGGATATAAGCATGTCCATCATAAAAAGTTCATGGTACCACGTGCTCACCACTTACTTGGCCAGAGTAAGCGATCAATACCTGGTATACATGACGCTTTTATAATTTTCACATTACACCCCATGTAAGTAATGCCTTTATTTGTTTCTCTTGGAAACAATATCTCGGATAGATTTTCTATTCGGGTTTTTTTTCAAGTTTTTAATCTACATATGCAACTTTCAATCTCTACGTATTTGTTGCATATTACTATTTGTGCAATTAAATTTAAAGTGTGCTCCTGGTAATGCTTGCCCTAACGGGCTTCTCTTGCCATTAACCTTGTTTGCTATCACCACGCGATTTAGGTCCTTGGTGAGCATGTTCTTTAGACCGTTCCTTTGTCAAATCCGCGATTTGTTAACTCTCGCTATCTCCATATGCGAGTGTCCTTCAACTAAAACATTTACAACAATTAGTAATTTCGACATTAATGGATGCCCGTATTATAATACAAGGCTTTTCTACTATACGCATCAACGCGTGTAATCTCGTTGACTAAATCTATTCTATATCGTTTTTATTGGTGTAACGTGTATTGCACGATAACTGTGACAACCCTCACTAAACCAGGTATCCGTACGACTTAATTAATAATTAATTACTGTGCTTGATTGAAATTATGGACAAACTGCTACTTGAATTCTGATACGTACACTTACTTGCATCATACTCTATTTGATGTCACTCTATTATTTACATACTGAACTCTAGTGACAACCTTGATGCACGAAAGCACAGTAGCACCATGAACGGATAACCCATTAAACATGCTAATATAGCCAGCATCAGGCAGACACTGCCTCTAAGGCCTGTATGAGCCCGAGATAGTTTACTACACTAGTAGAGAGTGTAGGGATATAAGGGTTGTAGAACTGCGTCACTAGGTATAAGTTACAGTGACCGGATGTGCCTAAAACGTACTCTAAGTACAAAATTCAGCACTTTAATCAAAAATTCAGCATCTAGCTAACTAATAAAGTGCCAAAACATGAGAAAAATATTACTAGACACTTTCCAAGGTGTCGGGAATAAGTTGTGTCACTAAAAATAGTAATAACGACACTTTAAAGCTTTGTTAAGCACTTTAACGGATCACTATCCGACCGAACAACCGGACTTTACCCGGAACATAAAAATATTGCCAACAACATTGTTTTTATTTTTCTGAACCAGTTAGGGTCCCTGAATACCCTAACACCCGCTTTAATGCATAACATACTAGTAACCGAGTTAACCTCCTAATCATCCAACTAATACTTAACATTTAGTTGAAATGGAACCGGATAACCCCCCCCCCCTAACCGAGTTCGGTCACAATGTGACCACCCTTTGTACTATGGTGATTATTTAATTCATCCTTGCCTAATATCTTGGAGACATGAGGACTCTTGGTTAATGGACATGAATTTTGCCTATAAGTAACAACTATAACACACCATAACCTTCACCACTTTACACAACATCACACCTCTCTCCCTCTCCTTGCTCCCTCTCGGCCGAACACACCCCCAAACACCCAACCACCTTTCGATTTTGATCTTGCATTTCCAAGTGCATACAAGGGTCAAGGATCTCACACAAGGAAGCTTGGTGCATTCGGATCGTGAAGAACCTCACCTCATTGCTTTTATCCACGCGTTTTTCGACTAGTTTCTTCCCTAGCCTCGAGCTAGTAGTAAGTTGCTATAAACGCCCTCTCGATCTATTTTAAAGTGGTTAAAATGAAATATGACGGTTAAAACTCATGAACTTACAAGATGATATGTTAAAAGTCTACTAAAATGATGAATATGTTGGTTAAAAGCTATGTTGTTGTGTAAATCTTGTAAAACTTGTTTTGTGTAATTATTTAGTGCCGATCTATGTTGTGGTAGCACAGATCATCATCTAAACCGGATTAGTCATGTTCATGGATCATGAAATAGAGTATGTTTAAGTGTAAAAAGGGGTTAAATGATGAACACTACCACTTACGAAGCATGAACTTGTGTAAAAACGATTTTACTTATGAAATAGTGTTCAAAACTAGTAGATCTACGGATCTACAAGTGGTATTTTCAAAGAACCAAGTGCCAAAATAAAACATATTTTTAAAACCGGCTCTTTCATGAATAAGAATGATTTTTGTAAACACACAAGTGTGTAAACACTTGCGTAACACTAAGTTTCGACAAAGAACTATTTTTTGTCAAATTTTACAAGAAGATGTGAGAATATATTTTCTTTAAAAACGAGATTCACAAGAAACCAAGTAGATTATATAAAAGATCCACAAAAATTAATGAAAGTTACTACATATTTTGGATAAACCACAAGTTCATGAATTTTTGGCAATTTATAACTATATTGACTAGTTTGATGGTTTGAATATTGTTTGATTAATGTTGGGAACATTGTTGATTTGGATTTTGAAAAGAAAATGATACGCTTAAAAGCGTGGCCACCTCCAGTTACAGGGGAAACTCTGGCGAAATTTTTCCAAAAACCTAACACTTGGAAAATATTTTCACCACAAGTGTTATGAATACATTTTTAACTTGTTTTCAAAATATAAATTTCGCCACGATCTTTATTACAAAATTACTAAGTGTCGGAGGTGGGATTTTCACAAAATAAAACTTGATAAATATATATTTAGTATATATTTTTCATAACAACACTTGTGAGATTTTTATGATTATTTTGTGAACTATACAAATATTTTTTTAGGGTAAAAATAATATTACCAAATGTTAACGATTCCAAAATAATACGAACGCCTTCACAATAATTATTTAAGTTACACCAGTAATTATTATTACCACCCGACCTTTAAAACGTAACTTACGTATTCTCAGAAAATACTAATGAACACGTATTTCGTCAAGGATTTTATTTTGGAAAATTTTATGAAATAAAATATAATATTTTTGGGAAAAATATTTATATTTTGGAGTTAGAATTAAAATATATTTTAAGTGAGACTTAATAATATATTTCGAAGTTATACGAACGCACATGTATTAAATCCCCATCCTTGGGAAGGAAAATAATTACCAAGTATTTACAAAGTGTAAACACGAAATGGTTGTCTAACTATTTCCCCAAAAACTTAAACCTTAAGCTAAGGCACGGCCGTCCGTCTAATAGATTTAGTACGTGTAGATCGTCGCACAGCGGTTCGATCAGGAGACTTACTTGGTAGAGACGCACCACTGTGAGTTCATGTCCCCCTTTTCTCTTAACTATTTTCAGTTTTCTAAACTGCGGGGGTGAAATACATGTTACTATATTTATGAGTACTTTATACATGGTATGGTTAGCGTAAGGAGGTTTACTACTTAGATCATGTGAGTGGGTAGGCGGAAACTTGAGGCCATTAATCCTCAGGGTAGGACCGAGGGATAGGAGCGGTAGATCTATCTGGGTGTAGCGAGCCCAGCCCCAGGCCCAGCATAACGGACCTCGGGGTGACTTTGTGCCCAACGCATAAATCCGCTAGGTTTGAGTCTTCCTACTTGCACTTCACACATATCAATGGCCTTGCAAACCATTGGTGATCTCTTTTTCCTTATTTGCTACATACCAGGATTTTATACATACAAAGGTTTTACATACTCACTTACACATGAACTCGCTCAACATTATTGTTGATTTTTCCAACTTACATGTATTTCAGGGAACTAAAGATCTGGCGCGGTATGTTACGTTTTCCCGCTGCAAAGTGTTACGAGGTCATCCGGGTTTAGGGGATGTGACTTTTTCCTGGACGAGTCATAGTCCTTAAACTGCGTTATTATCATGTTGATGTTTGTGTCTGTTGAACAATGTTTTTATGTTTTATGTTGTAGTTTCAGTTGCTTGAGTCAACGTCCTAAGACAATGTTGTTGTATTTGGTTTTTAAAACTTAATTTAATGGATGATCTTGCATGGTTTATTTCATATAGCTTGTTATGATTAAGCTATGGTATTAAGAAGTTACACCAAACATTAACCACGTTTCCGCAAAGCCAGGGTGTGACAGCTTGGTATCAGAGCTCTGATCATAGCGAACTAGGATTCCTTCTCGAGTCTAGACTATGATCACTAGGGCTCTCACGAAAACATTTTTACACTGCATACCACTTAAGTCCAGATCCAAAACGTTTTTACAAACAAATGTTGAGCACATTTCATTTATTATTTATAGGCTCAGTCTGGGAGGCTGAGGCTCAGTCTAAGAGGCTGAGGCTTGGTCTGGAAGGCTGAGGAAGTAGGCTAGTGGGACTAGGAAGAACAATCCGAAAGGCTGGGAAGGTAGTTTGAGAGACTAGGAGATTCAGTCTAGCAGACTGGGAGGCTAGTGGGACTAGGAGAACTATATGATTGCTTATTGGTGACTAATATGTTTATTTGACTATATGATTGATTATTTGTGCATATGTGTGTTTATATTACAAAACGTCATGCCTTCATCAGATACTGGAGAATCGGACACTACAGATTCCATGGCCATAGTATCAGGCGACACAGTTTCATCAAAGCACGAGGTGTACGTTTCCGATACTACCAGCACAGACGATGACGACTTTCATCCCTTTGCGCTGCCCGATGTCGTAGCAGAGCCTGCTGATGGCCATCTTGTTGGGGATTGCCACTCGTGGTGATCCCTGCTCCTGTGCTCCTTGCCACTTATCCCATTGTTGATATGCCCCCCGACGTTGTCTCCAACGACGATGTCAAACTATTAGAGGAGGACCCACTTGAGGGCGAGGCCCTATTACTGCTAGTAATAGCCTACTGCTTGCGGACGCTCCTGCAGAGGAAGCTCATGCCCATTCCCCTGTCCCAGACTCATTTGAGTTTCTGACGTCCGCATCTTCGCATATACAGGGAGTGCAGCACCATTCACACGACACCGACCCTGATATGGCGTCATCAGCTGCACCAGTTCCCGCACACAGCTTTGAGTTTGATCACGATATTGAGGATGATCCTGTTTTCCACCTGGTTTTGATCCAGACCATGACATTGAGTTCATACACTTAGACCAGCCCTTGGAGGATCCTGTAACCCCGGTGTTTGTTGATCCAGCTGATTTTGAGATGGAGTTTGTTGATCCGGAGCCAGCCGTGGCCCTGAGCCAGGCGTTGCTCTTGACCCCGCATTGGAGCATGACCCTGTTTATGCCGATGCACCTGCTGTTGCTCCTTGATTGATCATCTGCTTGGACGAGAGAAAATTTGGGTTAACTGTGCAAGACAATTTATTATTACGGGGGCCCACGTAATAACGACTTGTAGTGCACAGAAATCCTGGTGGACTCTGCGGGTCAAGCTAATGAAAACCAATGTAGCAGGAAATAACTCAAACACGAATGACCAAGGCGATGTAGCCTCGAGTTCATTCTATTTCAAGCAACGAGCCAAATTGGCAAACCTATGTGAAGGCTCAGAGTTTATTTCCTCACTCATACATTGAGTATATTTACGTGTGAATTTGGGTGATTACATGATGGCTTATGGTGCTATGTATCTCATAGACAATTGAAATGTTGTCTAACCCGCTTCATGCCACTTCGGCAGAAGAGAATGCCACCCAGGCATGACACAAACACCAGTACGTTGCCAAGGATAGAAGCCGAGCTGTAAAAACGCATCTCACAGGCAATTGCACGACATGAAGCCCTCCGCTTTGAGCACAGCGATGGCACTACTGGAAATAACCCTCCAACTGACTGCACCTATAAGCAGTTCCTGAACTGCAAGCCTTTGAACTTCGACGGAACAGGAGGCGCCGTTGCATTTGTTCGTTGGTCCGAAAAGATTGACTCCATTCTAAGAATGACTAACTGTTCGCCCCAACAGAGTGTTACCTTTACCTCGGGATCATTTCTAGATGGCACAATCTCATGGTGGGACCATCAGGTTCAGGCCCTTGGCACAGATGCTGCTTATGCACTGAGCTGGGACGAGCTCAAGGAAATGATTGAGAAGAAATGTTGTTCTAGGACTGGAATCCAGAAGCTTTAGGTGGAGTCCTGGAATTTGAAAATGGACGAACCAAGGATTCCTGAATACGTCCAGCGATCTCACGGCTTGTCTAGGGTCGTCCCCTACTAAGTCATTGAGGTTGTATGATACAGTTGTGTACTTGAAAACTTTACATTGTGATCTCGATTTATGGCAATGCAATCGCAGTATTCTCATCACTTTTGATGTTTGATCTACTGTTTAAGTTCTATGACATGAGATGTTATGTGGTTGATTTATTTTTAGCATGAGATGTTATGTGTTGATATTGATGAGTACATACGTGCACTTGACTTGCTATGACCTAACCTACGTGAAACATCTTTTAGAAGATGCCACCCAGACGCGAAATGCGCATGCCCACCTTGGAGGCAGAACTTCAAGAGATAATTGCTGCAGCTATAGCACAGCACGAGGCCCTACGCTCCGAACCTAGCGGAGGCACCTCAGAAAATAACGGTTGTCCCTACTGGCACTTCCTCAACTACAAGCCTCCGAAGTTCGACGGCACTGGGGGTGCCATAGCTTTTGTGAAATGGATTGAAAGTATGGAATCCATCTTTCGAATGAGTGGTTGTACGCCAGAACAACAAGTCCCATACGTTTCTGAGTTGTTTCAAGATGGAGCTCGATTATGGTGGAATCTTTAGGTTCGGATAATGGGCCTAACTACAGCATACGCGTTGACTTGGGATGAGTTGAAAGGAATAATGCGTAAGAAGTATTGCACCCAAACAGAAACCCAGAGGTTGGAAGGTGAATTCCAGAGCCTGATAATGGAAGGTCCGAAAATGTTGGAATACATGCAAAGACTTCATGATTTGGCACGAGTCGTTCCGTACTTGGTGGAACCAGAATTGAGGAAATTAGGACATTTCATTTGGGAACTGGCACCTCAAGTCCTGAGCTTAATGACAGCATCTGCGCCACCAACAACTATGGCTGCAAGTAAGATGGGCTTGGCACTCGTTACGGAAGCCATTAGACTAGAAAAACTTGCAAACCCTGACAAGGAGACTCAGGTAGAGTCGTCCGGAAAGAACAAAAGGAAGCTCACCGAAGATACCCGAACGAATAATGATGAACAAAGATCTATTCGAGGTTGTTTTGACTGCGGAGACAAAGGGCATTTCAAGAAAGATTGCCCTAACAACAAACAGGCCAATGATAAGATTTACTTAGAAACTAAACCAAGACGTGCTGGGTGCAAGTATCACCATGAATGTGGATGTCGGAAGCCTAGGTGCGGGAGGAAAGGACATAACAAGGATGATTGTGGGATGAAGAGTCCCAGACAAGGAGAAAACAGTAACAACGCTCAAGGTGGAAATGGGAAAGGAAATAGCCGAGTGCCAGGATGCTTCCATTGTGGGGACGTTGGACATCTTAAGAGGGAATGCCCGAAGTTGAAACAAGACCGTGAAAGAGCATCCAACATCGGAGTTTGTGAAGCATGCCAGGATCCAGGCGTGATTACTGGTACGTTCCCTAACAACCAAAACTTTTGCATCTATTTTGTTTGATACTGGTGCCGATTATAGCTTCGTGTCACTAGAATTTAAGAATATTATTGGTTTGACGCCTAGTAAGTTAGACGTCCCATATTCGATCGAATTAACAAATGGGAAACTAGTTGAGACCAGTGAGGTTGTCCAAGGATGTGTGATGGAATTTGGAGGGCACGGGTTTACGCTAGACTTACTACCTGTCGAGTTGGGAAGCTTTGATGTGGTAGTGGGAACGGATTGGCTATCGAGTAACAAGGCCGAGATTGTTTGTCACGAAAAGGTCGTTCGTATCCCAATCGAAGATGGAGAAACAATTGTGGTTCATGGGGAGAAGCGTGATACGCCTTTAAGAACTATCAGATGCCTGAAAGCTCGTAAGTGTTTACAAAAGGGATGTGCTGCCTTCCTGGCACACATTGTAGATAAGAAAGCTGCTGAGCCGAAAATCGAAGACATCCCTGTCGTGAGGGAATATCCAGAAGTCTTCCCAGAGGACTTGCCTGGATTGCCGCCTCAGAGGCAAGTAGAGTTCCGCATCGACTTAGTTCCAGGCGCCGCACCTGTGGCTAAGGCACCTTATCGACTTGCCCCATCTGAGATGCAGGAATTGTCGACACAACTTCAAGTGTTGTTAGACAAAGGATTTATCCGACCAAGCTTCTCGCCTTGGGGAGCTCCGGTCCTGTTTATCAAGAAGAAGGACGGTAGTTTCCGTATGTGTATCGACTACCGAGAGTTGAATAAGCTGACGATCAAGAATAGATACCCTCTGCCAAGGATAGATGATTTATTCGACCAACTGCAAGGTTCAAGATTTTACTCTAAGATCGATATTCGATCTAGATACCATCAGTTAAGGATACAGGAGGAAAGTATCCCGAAGACAGCCTTCAGAACTCGCTATGGACACTACGAGTTCCTAGTTATGCCGTTTGGGTTGACAAACGCACCTGCAGTTTTCATGGATCTAATGAACAGAGTTTGCAAGCCATATTTGGACAAGTTCGTGATTGTGTTCATCGACGACATTTTGATTTATTCAAAGACAAAGGCTGAGCACGAACAGCATCTAAGAGCTATTTTGGAGTTGCTGAAGAAGGAGCAGCTGTACGCCAAATTCTCGAAGTGCAAGTTTTGGCTACGTGAAGTCCAATTTCTTGGACACGTGGGAATGGAGATGGAATTCATGTGGATCCCACCAAGATCGAGGCGATCAAGAATTGGGAGACCCCAAAGACGCCAACCGAGATTCGACAATTCTTGGGTTTGGCTGGCTACTATCGAAGGTTCATTGAGGATTTTTCAAAGATCGCTCAACCATTGACGCTCCTCACCCAAAAAGATAAGAAGTTTGATTGGGGAATCAAACAGGAAGAAGCGTTCCAGCTATTAAAGGATAAGCTCTGCAATGCGCCAATCTTAGCACTACCGGAAGGTACAGACGATTATGTGGTATACTATGACGCCTCGCATCAAGGATTGGGTTGTGTGTTGATGCAACGCCAGAAAGTTATAGCTTACGCTTCGCGTCAACTGAAAGTGCACGAAAAGAATTATACCCCACATGACTTGGAACTTGGCGTAGTGATATTTGCTTTAAAGATCTAGAGACACTACCTATATGGTACGAAGTGTACAATTTTCACAGATCATAAGAACCTACAACACATATTCAACCAGAAGGAGCTGAATATGAGACAGAGACGATGGGTTGAGTTGTTGAATGATTACGACTGCGAGATAAAGTATCATCCAGGGAAGGCGAATGTGGTCGCCGACGCCCTAAGTCGAAAAGAAAGGATCAAGCCCATAAGGGTTAGGGCTTTGGAGATGATTATCCAAACCGATCTTTCTCTGCGCATTCGTGCCGCGCAGAGAGAAGCTCTTAAGGAAAGAAACCTTGAAGAAGAATATCTCCGTGGGATGGAGAAGCAATTGGTGCCAAACGAGGAAGGAACGTTATGTTTTGAGAAAAGGATTTGGGTTCCTCTGTTTGGTGGTTTGAGGAAAGTTATACTTTGGAGTTAGAATTAAAATATATTTTAAGTGAGACTTAATAATATATTTCGAAGTTATACGAACGCACATGTATTAAATCCCCATCCTTGGGAAGGAAAATAATTACCAAGTATTTACAAAGTGTAAACACGAAATGGTTGTCTAACTATTTCCCCAAAAACTTAAACCTTAAGCTAAGGCACGGTCGTCCGTCTAATAGATTTAGTACGTGTAGGTCGTCGCACAGCGGTTCGATCAGGAGACTTACTTGGTAGAGACGCACCACTGTGAGTTCATGTCCCCCTTTTCTCTTAACTGTTTTCAGTTTTCTAAACTGCGGGGGTGAAATACATGTTACTATATTTATGAGTACTTTATACATGGTATGGTTAGCGTAAGGAGGTTTACTACTTAGATCATGTGAGTGGGTAGGCGGAAACTTGAGGCCATTAATCCTCAGGGTAGGACCGAGGGACAGGAGCGGTAGATCTATCTGGGTGTAGCGAGCCCAGCCCCAGGCCCAGCATAACGGACCTCGGGGTGACTTTGTGCCCAACGCATAAATCCGCTAGGTTTGAGTCTTCCTACTTGCACTTCACACATATCAATGGCCTTGCAAACCATTGGTGATCTCTTTTTCCTTATTTGCTACATACCAGGATTTTATACATACAAAGGTTTTACATACTCACTTACACATGAACTCGCTCAACATTATTGTTGATTTTTCCAACTTACATGTATTTCAGGGAACTAAAGATCTGGCGCGGTATGTTACGTTTTCCCGCTGCAAAGTGTTACGAGGTCATTCGGGTTTAGGGGATGTGACTTTTTCCTGGACGAGTCACAGTCCTTAAACTGCGTTATTATCATGTTGATGTTTGTGTCTGTTGAACAATGTTTTTATGTTTTATGTTGTAGTTTCAGTTGCTTGAGTCAACGTCCTAAGACAATGTTGTTGTATTTGGTTTTTAAAACTTAATTTAATGGATGATCTTGCATGGTTTATTTCATATAGCTTGTTATGATTAAGCTATGGTATTAAGAAGTCACACCAAACATTAACCACGCTTCCGCAAAGCCAGGGTGTGACAATAACCATGTGTGTTGTTCTCAACACTTTAATGATACTAAACCATTGTACTTACCGGATTTGTGATCAAGCCTCGAACCGAACACTTTATTCTTTTAACCTTGAGCTATGATTACCAACTTGTAAGACCCTAGTTACTATTTAACGGTTTTCCATGTAAATACCAACAATTAGATGTGTAGTTAAGACTACACATACTATATAAATACGGGTTTATTAAAACTTTTACAAATAATAAGTTATTCAACATAACGTGATCGAATCCGCCGTTTAAAATTTACGATGAGGCAACGTGCGGAAGCATGTATCTTTATCGTGTTCGGTTCTTCGTTGAGCTTGATCGTCTTCCGGTATCCAAAATGTACCTACATTTCATAAACATGAAATGCTTTAGTCAAACGGGGTTTAAAACTTGTTCAAATGGGTTCGTAAAACAAAACTCAACAAAATAACTAGGCGCTGCCGTAACTTACGGTAGCCACTGGACATTCAGGGGATGCCGTAAGCCAGTTGAGATCTACCGTAACCATTTCAGTCGCTACCGTAAGTTACGGTAGCTACCGTAACTTACGGTAGCTTCTGCATTATTCTTGTTACCTTGCTGTTTTGACCCGTTCATGTACAAATCAAACAAACGGGTTTATATGCTCCCTAAACTCATGAAAATCATAATTTTATTATCTCCTATCATATTAGGTTTAAGTTACGAGTTTCTTACGTACTTAAAACCCGTTTACGCTCAAGTGCTTATTTTGACCCGTTAAGGGTATTTAAGCACTTTCAAACCAAAAATCACATTTGATTGCTTCTAGCATTTCATTACCACATTTCTCATCATATAATCTTCCACCACAACTGTATTTATGGTGGGTTTAATGTGGTGATCTATATAAACCAAATTTTTACCTCTCGAATCATTATTTTACGGCAAAGACTCAAATAGTAACGTTTGACTAACGTATTACCTCTTTCAGCTTCTACACTTATTCTAAGTATTTATCAAATCATAAAACTTGTTTCCAAACAACCTTTAAGGGTTGTTTGCTCAGTTTAACTTATAAGGGCGTTTTAGTCCATCTTGGCCCTTCATTAACGATGAGGGATTACTGTAACATGTTTGACCCATAAGCCCTCTTTTTAACTATGATTTTATTTGAAAGGTCAATAGGCCTTTCAAACGTAATGACCATCGTTTGTAACATTCGGTTTACCTATTTAAGTAACCAAAATCTATTTTAGACTCCAATTAACTCTCATTAAACCTTACGTTTAAATGGGAGTTATCCTATAAGGCGTACCTGGCTCGGATCATTATATTGACCCATTTAAATACCTTGCCTCAATAGCCGCTAAGTAATAGCGATGTAAATAACCACTCGATAATTATTTCTGTAATCATGCAACTCAATAAACCATCAGTCGATATTGTCAAAAAGTGATATTTTCACCTTTTGACCCGTTTGGTCTAAATGACCGATTATATTAGCGAGATGAAGCTTATTGCCATCTTGTAACACTCAGTTTATAGTACAAGATTTATATTAACAATATGCATTTGATTTCCCAAATATTTGAGAGCTTACAAAAACTTTTAGCGTTTCAACCATATCGAGACACATCATACATGTATTGTTATTACAAAACCATATTCAAGACAATAACTACCATTAGTTTACATAGTTTTTAGAACAAAAGATCAGATGCGGAAGCGTTCTAATTGAGTGTTCGGTTCGATTCGTTTGCTTGATCACCATCCTCCTTCTTGAGTACCTGAAAAACTAATGTTTTAAACAAGCATTAGTGTTATAATAGATGGGAATTCACATATTCGAATTTGGTCCGAAAACTTATTCAAGAAAATGAAATAAAAATTTCATCAAGCTGGGCTCTACCGTAATTTACGGTGATACCGTAAATTACGGTGGCTTCTGGGCAATTTGGAGCCTACCGTAAGTCAGTAGGATCCCACCGTAACAGATTTGCAGGCCACCGTAAATTACGGTACCACCGTAATTTACGGTAAGCCCTGCACATCACTCCCTCGTTTCTGATGCAGTTTTGCTGATTCTTTTATGCATCAAAACAGCTTTATTTCGCATAATTTGTTAAGCGCCTGGTCTTATTTCTCCATTCTTGTATTTGGCTTATGATATTACTCAACTATTCTTGAGCGGGCATGCTTACGAAATCGACTTACACACTAGATTACAAGACTTATTATTTAATTGTTTATACTATTTTCATGCATCGGATCTGCACCTTAGCTCCTATATTAAGAACAAGGTTTCTTAATTTGAGTATGGTGTTCGATACACGGCATACCCATCATGTAATTCACGCATTATATAATAGTGTCATGCTTCGTGCTTATTACCAAAACTTGTTTGACCCGTTTGGGTGTTAAACTTACACACCATTACGGATATGTAAGATTTCATGCATTTTCACTTGTTTTGACCCATTTACTTGTTTAAGACACTAGTCATATTCGTGACGAATTGGTAAATCTTGGTTGTCGTGTTTCAAAATTGACTACATAAAACTAACAATAAGGTATAATGTAACGAAACAATAAATTTCGTACCTTTAGAGCGCGCCTTTTCCTCGTGAATTCCCCTCGGCTTGTCCGCTAGATGAATCGGACTCTTTGCCTAGAAAATTCAGTTTTCACAACATGTTTAGAACTCTTTTCATGACCATAATCACATCATTATGGACCATTATCAAATCTGCGTTTTTATCCAAATTTTAACATTTAAGTCCTCACTTAGGCATTTCAACAAACACCTAGCGGGTCAGATTTTCCTACAATCGTTACCAAGTTCGTGGCATGAAATTTAACATCTAATTTCACTTTATTTAACAAGTTTTTACATACATCTTGACATCTATATTTCTGAATCATTTCACAAATTCAGATTTTGTTAGAACAAGAGTCAAATCTCTAGTATTCACCAAGTTTCCTTCAAGTCCATTTGTTCCCCACATGTAAACCCCCAAACCTTACAAACATGATGCAAAGTTTTGACAAGAAATCACATAGGGTTTAATCCTAGACATCAAATTACTTCAAGATTCATCCATGCATTACATATCTAGGCTAAATTTCAGTTTTTCAAAGTTAACCTAGAATTGTGATGGATCAAAATGCCAAGATTTTACATACCTTTTTGATCCTTACAACAAGGGGTTTGCTAATTCGTGTTTAGAACTTGATTTGGAACGAGATTGAGGCTTCAATTTGCAGATTTTAGTTGTGAAATTAGGGTTTGGAGAGCTCCTGTTCGCCCCTCTTCTCCTTGATCGACCAGACACACCAATTTTGGTGTGTTTGGTTTGGTTTTGTCACAATTAGTAGTAAACTTTCGATTTTTGACAAGTTTAGTCCCTTGACTACCATTTTCTCTAACTTCAAGTGTTTTAACCATAGTATGAGTTATTTCAAGACTAAAATTTAACTAGGTTAAGTTCTTAATCGGTAATTTCTTGTTTATTAACTCTTTGAACTTTATAATATAAGGGTTTATATTTTTGGGGTGTTACAAGTCCACCCCCCTTAAAAGGGTTTCGTCCCCGAAACCGAATTACGTACCAAATAATGTAGGGTAGAGACGCCGCATCTCCTCTTCGGGTTCCCAAGTAGTGTCTGACCCTTTTCTGTGGTCCCATTTGACCTTGACTTGATTTATCACTTTGTTCCTCAAGCTTTTCTCTTTACGATCTAAAATCGCAATCGGTTTTACTGCATAGTTGAGACTGTTATCTACCTCGAAATCATCGTAGTGGACATGAGCGGTCTCGTCGGCCAAACATTTTTGGAGATGTGATACGTGGAATGTGTTATGAATCCCACTCAACTCTTCGGGTAATTCAAGTCGATAAGCTACCTTACCAACCCGTTCAATGATTCTAAATGGCCCAATGAATCTCGGGCTTAACTTTCCCCTTTTTCTGAATCTAATAATACCCTTCCATGGGGAAACCTTTAGCATGACCATATCGCCAACCTGAAACTCAATTGGCCTATTTCTTTTATCTGCATATGCCTTTTGCCGGTCTTGAGCCGCTTTCAAGTGTGCCCGAACTATGTCGATTTTCGCATTTGTGGCTCGGATTATATCAGTTGGTGCTAGCCCTCGCGGACCCACTTCTCCCCAACATACCGGAGTCCGACACTTTCTACCATATAATAGCTCGTACGGGGCCATTTTAATGCTCGCGTGATAGCTATTGTTATATGCGAATTCGACCAAGGGTAAATGGACATCCCAACTACCCCCAAAATCAATAATGCAAGCCCGCAGCATATCACCCAATGTTTGTATTGTTCTTTCGCTCTGCCCATCCGTTTGTGGATGATAAGCAGTGCTAAGGAACAATTTAGTTCCCATCTGTTCTTGGAATTCACGCTAGAATTTTGAAGTAAACCGAGTATCTCTGTCTGACACAATGGATATCGGTACCCCATGCCTTGCTATGATTTCATT
The DNA here is from genome assembly GCF_002127325.2 of Helianthus annuus. NCBI lineage: Eukaryota > Viridiplantae > Streptophyta > Magnoliopsida > Asterales > Asteraceae > Helianthus > Helianthus annuus. The sequence continues at coordinate 167,499,664 of NC_035447.2, read as the reverse complement.
GGTGTATACCTCCGACATTTTCTCAGATGTATAAGTTTCACGAATCGGAATAAAGTGGGCGCTTTTAGTTAACCTATCCACGACTACCCAAATAGCATCAAAACCACGACTTGTTTTAGGTAGTTTGGTCAATAGGTCCATCGTGATTTGCTCCCATTTCCAAACCGGGATTTCTAACCGTTGATGTTTACCATACGGATTTTGGTGTTCCGCCTTGACTTGTAGGCATGTCAAACACTTTTCCACGTATTTCACAGTGTCCCGCTTCATTCCGGGCCACCAATAGCTTTGCTTCAAGTCATGATACATTTTGGTCGCTCCCGGGTGAATGGAATAACGGGATTTATGAGCTTCATCAAGTAGAAGCTTCTTAACCCCACATGTGTTAGGAACCCAGATTCTATTAAAACGAGTCTTTAGGCCGTGACTGCCCACTTCAAGGTCTTTAACTTGACCAATAATTCTTTCCTTTTTCCAGTTTTCCGCCTTTACAGCTTCATCTTGTGCTTCTCGAATTCGTTCTAGTAAACTTGAAGTCACAACCAGTTGCATTGATCGTACCCGTATCGGGGTATAATCTGTTTTGCGGCTCAGCGCATCGGCCACTACATTGGCCTTACCGGGGTGGTAATGTATTTCGCAATCGAAGTCTTTGACGGTTTCCAACCACCGTCTTTGCCGCATGTTTAATTCCTTCTGGTCGAAGAAATATTTCAAACTTTTATGGTCGGTAAAGATTGTAAACTTTACTCCGTACAAGTAATGTCTCCATATCTTTAAGGCAGACACCACCGCTGCCAATTCTAAGTCGTGAACCGGATATTTATTTTCATGAATCTTCAATTGCCTCGAGGCGTAGGCGATGACCTTGCCTCGTTGTATTAACACGCATCCGAGCCCCAATTGAGAAGCGTCCGAGTAAACCACCATGTCTTCGGTCCCTTCCGGTAATGTCAGTACCGGAGCGTGGGTCAATTTTTCCTTGAGTGTTTGGAAAGCTTCTTCTTGCTTAATGCCCCACACGAACTTTTCCTCCTTACGAGTTAATTTGGTCAATGGTAAGGCAATTTTGGAGAAATCCTGTATGAATCTCCGATAATATCCCGCAAGCCCTAAAAAGCTTCGGATTTCCGAGGGATTTCTTGGAGGGCTCCATTTCGACACAGCTTCTATCTTGGACGGGTCTACTAGTACTCCATCAGCACTAATAAGATGCCCAAGAAACTGTACCTCCCGTAGCCAGAAGGCACACTTCGTGAATTTTGCATACAACTTCTCTCGTCTGAGGGTGTCTAATATTTCCCGCAAATGACACACGTGCTCGGCCTCGCTCTTTGAATATATCAAAATGTCGTCGATAAATACAATTACCGACTTATCTAGCATGGGTTTGCAAACCCGGTTCATGAGGTCCATGAAAGCCGCGGGCGCATTGGTTAATCCGAAAGGCATTACGAGGAATTCATAATGCCCGTACCTCGTACGGAAAGCCGTCTTGGGTACGTCCTCCTTCTTGACTTTCAACTGGTGATAACCGGATCGGAGATCAATTTTGGAGAACCAACTCGCTCCTTGTAGTTGGTCAAACAAATCATCAATTCTCGGGAGCGGGTATCGATTCTTTACCGTGAGTTTGTTTAACTCTCGGTAATCAATACACATGCGTAAACTGCCATCCTTCTTTTTCACGAATAAGACTGGTGCGCCCCACGGGGACACACTCGGTCGAATAAATCCCTTGTCAAGAAATTCCTGAATTTGAGACATTAATTCTTATAATTCCGATGGCGCAAGCCGGTATGGCGCCTTCGCCACGGGTTTCGCGCCCGGAATCAACTCGATTCCGAACTCTACCTCCCGTTCTGGCGGTATCCCCGGTAGTTCTTCCGGGAACACGTCTTCATAATCTCGCACGACCGGTACATCCCCAATTTTGAGGAGCTCTTTTTCCGTTTCGCTTGCATATACCATAAAGGCCTTGCATCCATGTTTCATGAGTTTATGAGCTTCTAGCATCGTGCATATCACCGGGTTACCTCCCTTTTCTCCATATATCGTAACTTGTTTTCCGCTAGGAGACGTTAGTTTTATTTTCTTTCGGAAACAAACCACTTTTGCGTGGTAACGGGATAGCCAATCCATTCCCACTACCACTTGAAATTCTCCCATCGACATCGGGATCAAGTCTATTGTGTATTCCTCGTCATCAATATTCATCGTGCAGTTTTCACATACATCACAGACAATAAAGCTTTTATTATTACCTATCTCTACTTCTAAAGGCATAGGTAATTTTGTTAGAACAAATGAAGGGTGTCGAATAAACCCATATGAAACAAAGGATTTATTCGCACCAGTATCAAATAACACACGTGCGGGAATTGAATTTATAGTGAATGTACCTGAGACCACGTCAGGTTCGACCTTTGCTTCAACAGCGGTCAACTGAAAAGATCTTGCTTTGGCTTTTGTGGCTTCACCTTTTGAGTCTTGCCCTTCTTTCTTTCCTGCCAATTCTGGGCACTCCGATCTTTTGTGACCCGTTCGGTAACAGTTGTAACAAACGGTCACTTTTTCCGGGCATGATATAGCCATATGTCCCGTTTTTCGACATATAGGACAAGGCTTATCCTTGAAGCGACATTCACCCTTATGATTCTTGCCGCAGATTTTGCAACTTGGTGTACCGCCCTTTGCATCTGATTTCTTCGTCGTTTCATTCGTTCTTGCTTTCTTGGTAGGGCTTGGATTTATGTCTTGTGCCCTTCGTTCACCCCGCTCTATACTCTTTTTCAGCTCAATCTCCCTTTCCCGAGCGGCATTGACAATCTCGGTAAGGGTCTCATACTTTGAAGGGGTTATGAACTCCCTATATTCTGCGCTTAGCATGTTATGGTAGTAATAAACTTTTTGCTCTTCGTTCGTTATCAGATCGTCACAGAACTTCATTTTGTCCATTAACATCCCCGTGATCTTGTCTATGGATTCACCCTTATGTCTGAGTTGCATGAACTCTTCCTTGATCTTGTTTATAACCGCTTTGGGGCTATGGTGTTTAAGAAACGGCGTCTTAAACTCCTCCCACATCATGGCCTTGGCCGCTTCGTTTCCAATCTCCTTCTTCTTATTATCCCACCAATCTTTCGCTTGACCTCTTAATTGACCCGTACCATAAGCTACGTAGTCATTCTCATCGCAGTGAGTTCTCTCGAATACTCCCTCGATATCGCCTATCCATCGTTGACACACGATTGGATCAACCTCCCCATTATATATAGGTGGTTTACAAGCTATGAATTCCTTGTATGAACAAGGCTTTCGTTCCCCATATTTTTCCTTTGCTAGATTCGAATTATCTTCTAGCTTCTTGATTCTCTCTTCTACTACTGATAAAACCGTATTTTGGATTTTATCAATGAAGTTCGACAAACTGTTTTCGATCGCCTTTCCAACCTCTTCGGCAATCACTATTCTCATTTGTTCGGTGACTCTTGGCACCGCATCACCATCACCTCCGCTTGCCATCTTTGACACTGAAAGGTTTACATACATTGTTAAACATTTCATTTATAATACATGCTTTACTTGTTTTGATTTGATCAAGTTCGTAACTTGACTCAATCATCCTTGTTTCATGCCTTTCTTGTGTTTGAGTGTGCTTACACACTCTTGATTCTATTATTCTTGTTTCATGCTTTTCTTGTGTTTGAGTGTGTTTACACACTCTTTTCCATGCATATTTGTTCGTGAATTATTTCTATACTCCTTAAATTTTACTTAAGCAATTACTCTTACCGGATGTTGATCAAGCTCGAACCGAACACTTATTGGCAACCTTAAGCTCTGATTACCAACTTGTAACACTCAGTTTATAGTACAAGATTTATATTAACAATATGCATTTGATTTCCCAAATATTTGAGAGCTTACACAAACTTTTAGCGTTTCAACCATATCGAGACACATCATACATGTATTGTTATTACAAAACCATATTCAAGACAATAACTACCATTAGTTTACATAGTTTTTAGAACAAAAGATCGGATGCGGAAGCGTTCTAATTGAGTGTTCGGTTCGATTCGTTTGCTTGATCACCATCCTCCTTCTTGAGTACCTGAAAAACTAATGTTTTAAACAAGCATTAGTGTTATAATAGATGGGAATTCACATATTCGAATTTGGTCCGAAAACTTATTCAAGAAAATGAAATAAAAATTTCATCAAGCTGGGCTCTACCGTAATTTACGGTGATACCGTAAATTACGGTGGCTTCTGGGCAATTTGGAGCCTACCGTAAGTCAGTAGGATCCCACCCTGCACATCACTCCCTCGTTTCTGATGCAGTTTTGCTGATTCTTTTATGCATCAAAACAGCTTTATTTCGCATAATTTGTTAAGCGCCTGGTCTTATTTCTCCATTCTTGTATTTGGCTTATGATATTACTCAACTATTCTTGAGCGGGCGTGCTTACGAAATCGACTTACACACTAGATTACAAGACTTATTATTTAATTGTTTATACTATTTTCATGCATCGAATCTGCACCTTAGCTCCTATATTAAGAACAAGGTTTCTTAATTTGAGTATGGTGTTCGATACACGGCATACCCATCATGTAATTCACGCATTATATAATAGTGTCATGCTTCGTGCTTATTACCAAAACTTGTTTGACCCGTTTGGGTGTTAAACTTACACACCATTACGGATATGTAAGATTTCATGCATTTTCACTTGTTTTGACCCATTTACTTGTTTAAGACACTAGTCATATTCGTGACGAATTGGTAAATCTTGGTTGTCGTGTTTCAAAATTGACTACATAAAACTAACAATAAGGTATAATGTAACGAAACAATAAATTTCGTACCTTTAGAGCGCGCCTTTTCCTCGTGAATTCCCCTCGGCTTGTCCGCTAGATGAACCGGACTCTTTGCCTAGAAAATTCAGTTTTCACAACATGTTTAGAACTCTTTTCATGACCATAATCACATCATTATGGACCATTATCAAATCTGCGTTTTTATCCAAATTTTAACATTTAAGTCCTCACTTAGGCATTTCAACAAACACCTAGCGGGTCAGATTTTCCTACAATCGTTACCAAGTTCGTGGCATGAAATTTAACATCTAATTTCACTTTATTTAACAAGTTTTTACATACATCTTGACATCTATATTTCTGAATCATTTCACAAATTCAGATTTTGTTAGAACAAGAGTCAAATCTCTAGTATTCACCAAGTTTCCTTCAAGTCCATTTGTTCCCCACATGTAAACCCCCAAACCTTACAAACATGATGCAAAGTTTTGACAAGAAATCACATAGGGTTTAATCCTAGACATCAAATTACTTCAAGATTCATCCATGCATTACATATCTAGGCTAAATTTCAGTTTTTCAAAGTTAACCTAGAATTGTGATGGATCAAAATGCCAAGATTTTACATACCTTTTTGATCCTTACAACAAGGGGTTTGCTAATTCGTGTTTAGAACTTGATTTGGAACGAGATTGAGGCTTCAATTTGCAGATTTTAGTTGTGAAATTAGGGTTTGGAGAGCTCCTGTTCGCCCCTCTTCTCCTTGATCGACCAGACACACCAATTTTGGTGTGTTTGGTTTGGTTTTGTCACAATTAGTAGTAAACTTTCGATTTTTGACAAGTTTAGTCCCTTGACTACCATTTTCTCTAACTTCAAGTGTTTTAACCATAGTATGAGTTATTTCAAGACTAAAATTTAACTAGGTTAAGTTCTTAATCAGTAATTTCTTGTTTATTAACTCTTTGAACTTTATAATATAAGGGTTTATATTTTTGGGGTGTTACACATCTCGTCTACACGACTCGCTCTGGTTTACACCGCGCGGTCATTTTAATTGTAAATCACCTCTTAACGCTTTTTGGCCTATTAAGGCTTACGAAATAAGTATCTTTCAAAACCAACAATTATTGTCAACGAGTGACCAAATTACAATTTTACCCTTATTGGTTATCATGATTTACCTTATATGATAACCCTTAAAAGTACATGTTTCATTCGTCATAATATGATTGAATTACCGATTTAACTCATTTTTTAACCATCAATATGGTTTCTTATCCTATTTGGTTATCTTGTTCCGTACAACTACACGCCAGAACACCATATCTCAATTAGGCATTTGTCTTATTCGTAATCAATACGACAAAAGAACATTCTAAATATATGACTAGTGTAAGCTATACTTACCTTGCATCCGAATTATGCTTTTCCTCCATCCTTGATTTGTTTGACCCGCTTCCTTTCCAAGCTTCCACCTAGCTTGTTAAGCGTCAAAACTATCATGTAATTTCCACAAGGTGGTTAGATTAGTCATTCAAGATCATAACCTTTACGCCTTATGACACTTTATACTACTTCTCTTACCGAACTCTATTATAGGTCGGTTTGACTTCCTAGGAATCAAGCCGCCTGTTAGCATGTGAAATTGAGCAACTAAGTTTAACAAACTTATGTTGGCGTTCCGCCCTTTACTCGATGGCTCTATTCTTAGGCCACCAATTGAACTAATATTTATTCCGAGTTCATGCTATTTTAACACTAAGTTATCTTAGCTCTCAATTATTAACGTTACATTATTCTTTCATTACGCAAAATCTACGAGTTTTCATCTATAGATGAAACCCGTTTCACCCTGTCATTAGGCATTTATCCAAATACTTATTCTAATCAAGTTCTATCTACGAACTAGTAGGTACCCAATTTCACTTAAGCATTTTATCGAACACCTTATGAGCGAAATTCGTATACTTCTTTTATCAAGTTCATGGTTATTGTTTTAACCAAGTTTTAACATCGAATTCAGGCCTCTATGTCTAGTGTATATAGACATCATCTAGAACTATTATTACAACAATAATTTCACATAATTATCATCACTTTTCAAGTGTTCATCATAGTACCATAAAACCCACTTATCACCTACAAGGTCATTAGTTAAACTTCTAGTTTTATGGCACTATTTTACTAAATTCACATCTAGGGTTCGTTCCTAGATTCATAGAAATCACAATTTCACTATAACCTTCATATATCATACAAGATTTCACTCATGCATGACTATCAAATTTCACAAGTATCATCAAACATCGAAATTCAACATACCATATGATCCCCTAAGCTTGGTGATCACGATTTTATCAAAAGCCCCAATTGCCCGGCTCGATTTCTCTTTGATTTTGGCAATTTTCGTGAGTTAGGGTTCTTGAAGAGAAGCCCTCTTTCTTCTCCTGTATATATCGACCAAACACACACATATGTGTGTGTTTTGGTGTTTTTAAGTTTTAATTATAAAACTTGTTTCCAATTGCCCACTTTTAGTCCCTCAAAGTTTTATTTCGATCAATTCAAGCTACAATCCACTATTTATAACTTAATCACATATTATCAACTAGGTTAATTATTCCTAGTTAATTTAATGGGTTCGGGAAGTCATAACCCGTCTTATTTTATGTCCCGTTAACTCGGGCCTTTTTATATACTTTGTTTTCTCAAGGTATTTATCCTCCTTAAAATCTTTTATTGAAAACCTTTCTTTTCGAATGTATTGTCTTGCACTTATCTGTGTCAAGACTTATTAGATAGTAAATATATGTTCGGTTTATAAAAACGTTATTTCTTAAAATATATGTTCGGTGTCAAGGCACCTTGTTTATATTTACAAAATCATTTGGTTTCAAGTTTCAGATCTGTTAACCTTGACTGTAGTTCGTGACTGTCACACCCCCAAAATCCACCCGCGGATAACACCCGCTTCGAGGGCGTGACTGACCAGGATCTAGCCACCAATTATACTAAGCATTGGTTAATATTGAAGTAATACTTACTAACCATACGATTAGCAAATATCAAGTTCAGAGTTTTAAGTTCAGAGAAAATGTAGCGGAAGCATAATTAACAGTTTTGAACATTGTTCGCAAGGTAAACATAATAAATGCCCAACACACGGGCAGACGACCACTACACATCCCAAGCAGCTGCTCCAGTCACTGGCCACCTGCAAAGCATGCAGTAAGGGGTCAACAATAATGCTGAGTGAGTTCACTAGTTGTCCAGTTTTAATTACCAAAAACTTGTTTCACCAGTTAATTTATCCGTTTATACATGCCATGGGGAGCTACCCCAAAAGTTAGCGACTAAACTGTTTTCTAATACCGAACACTAGGTAACCGAATGCGTTTCCGCAGGATGCCCCGATGTCAATGTTCTATCATCATTGACAGATGCCTGAGTACATTAGTTCACGACCGATCCCATACCATGGCACGGTGTGAGGCTGGTAAAACCTAAATAGCGCTATCAACTAATAACCCGTTCGCCTGGCACCGGCGACTAATCGGTATTATGTAGTAGGGACTTGAGTGATAGAGTTGCGTTTAGTGCCGTTAGTTGCAATCCGTATAAACAGTAATTAACTAAAAAGGTTTCCCAATACAAGGGAAGATAAAGTAAGTTTGTTTCCCAATAACTAGGGAAGGAGTGTAGACGGTATCCCCTTTTCAAGGGGATAGGGTTGTTTCGGTCTCGTGTCCCAAACCACCGGGACGCATGCTTTTAAGTTGTGAACTCACCTTGGGTTGCTCGGTATGATACGTTACTTGGTTAAGTGTGTTGGTCACCACGTCCTAACATGGTTACCAAATATGGGTCAAGTCGGGTACAAGTAAACACGTATAGCATACACGTATACAAGCAGTTAACAGGCAGAACTACAAACAGTAACATATATACATACAGTAGCAGATCAAAATGAAGTCCAGTCAATAGGAGGCCCAACAGTTGAAGCCCAAAACAACAAGACAAACAGTCAAGGCCCAATAACATAAAACATCCCAGTCGAAACTAAGGTGGTTGCGACTCGCAACTGCGGTCTCGGTCCGTCACGCTTTGGTTACGACTCGTAACTGGAGATTGCGACTTAGCAGGTGTGGTTGCGACTCGCAACCAGGTTTGATGCGTGCTGATTGCGACTCGCAACTGGGAGATTTCGACTGATCATGTGTGGTTTCGAGTAGCAACCAAAGGTTGCGACTCGCAACCGTGATAACGTGCATGGCAATCCCTTCTAGAACCTGCAGACTTGTACTATCCAATGAAATTGCATTTTCATGTAAATGTTGTACTATTTCCACTAAAACATGTTTGTTGGTCGATTTGTGCACCAATTTGGATCAAAATCGGCATTTTCAAACTATTATACACATTCAAACTGTTCTTCATTCATTCAATAAAACTTCAAACATTTAATCAAGAAATCATGAATTCTAAATAAACCCGAATCCAAACAGGAAGCTATAAAACCATGTATCATTTCTTGACAAGGATTATAATACCTATTCCAACATAGATTTCATATTTGTTAATAAACAAATCCTAAGAACATGCAATTCTAACCAACTCCTTAACGTTCATCGGATAACCCAAAGCTATGAACAACCAAACCAACAACATTCTTTAACATTCAAACCAACAAGAATACTAAAACCTCTAATCACATCAACAAGCATAAAATCATAACAAACATCAACAATCATAAACATATAAGCACTAACCGGTTAGAGATTCAAGGTGTGTGGGTATGATGGGTCGATGAATGAGCTTCCGATTGGTGGTTCCGAGCTAAAGCCGAGTATGTTCTCGATGTTGGTTGAACCCGAGAAGAAGGAGAGGGATGAGAGGAGTGGTCTTGGTTGATAAAACTTTAGGGTTTTAGGGTTTAGTGAAGAAGATGAGAGGAGAGTGTGAGAAGAGAGTGTGTAAAATGATTAAGGGAGGTGGGGTTGGGTTTATATAGTGCACCGAGTTGGGCTAAGGGTTTCCGGGTTGGGTTTCTCGGCTACAAGGCCTTAACCGGCCCAAGTGTTTCACTGTTCACTCGAGACCGTGGTCTCGAGTCGGGTCTCGGGTTTGGTTCACATATATATAACACTTATATATATATACATACACATAAGTAAATCGGCACATAACACATAATAACAAATAGTTCTTCATACATTTTTACTGTTAGTCGATTACGTACACGTTTGTTACATCGAAAGGTTATCCGGAAAGATCCGAGGTGTCACAGTGACTGCAATCGTTTTATTTCGGATCATTATCCCGACTCTATGACTTTTCACGTCATTCATGCGTCGGTTCATCTTATGCTCTCCATTTTCTGGGTTGCATATACTCATATTGGATCCTTTACCATTACTGGCTCATTATTCTTTTGCGTTTAACTCTACCGTTATCCGGCTTGCGCTTACTTATGCCATCCAGCATTATATTGTATTCGACCCGTTCAACTAAAAATATAGTTGAACATAATTTATCAAAATTTCTATTTACATCATCTTGTCGTCTTTTAGTTATGACTCAAAACCCGAGTCTCTTAGCTTTCCGTCCGAGTTCCCGTGTCTCGGTCTACGCATGTGTTTAATTCTTACCCATCAACCGGGTGTTTTACCGAAGTCGTTATTATTGCAACACTCCCGGTATGCATTAGGACCTCGTTTCATTTTTATATTCCGACTTTGTCCTCAAGTTTGACGTTTTACAAAAATGACCCGTTAAGAGACATATTTGCATTTTCCGGGTTCGAGTGTAAGTACACTCCCTCCCAATGCATATCTTAATCATTTTACATGTTTGCATTCTCCGGGTTCGAGTGTAAGTACACCCCCTCCCAATACATGTCTAAATCATTTTACATGTTTGCATTTTTCCGGGTTCGAGTGTAAGTACACTCCCTCCCAATGCATATCTTAATCATTTTACATGTTTGCATTCTCCGGGTTCGAGTGTAAGTACACTCCCTCCCAATACATGTCTAAATCATTTTTCATCAATCTTTGTCCCTTCACTCGGGCTCATTATCCTAATGTAATACGCTTCCGTCACCCGGCTGTGCATTTACATTATTATCAAATATTTTGCTCATTTGATTCTTTTGGGTACTTTTTAATTTGTCCCATTCACCCCGTCCTTACTACATCGGATATAAGCATGTCCATCATAAAAAGTTCATGGTACCGCGTGTTCACCACTTACTTGGCCAGAGTAAGCGATCAATACCTGGTATACATGACCCTTTTATAATTTTCCCATTACACCCCATGTAAGTAATGCCTTTATTTGTTTCTCTTGGAAACAATATCCCGGATAGATTTTCTATTCGGGTTTTTTTTTCAAGTTTTTAATCTACATATGCAACTTTCAATCTCTACGTATTTGTTGCATATTACTATTTGTGCAATTAAATTTAAAGTGTGCACCTGGTAATGTTTGCCCTAACGGGCTTCTCTTGCCATTAACCTTGTTTGCTATCAAATGAGGCATAAACTAACCCTTTTTTAATACTAATGTTGGAAAAAGTGTGCTTTTGTCTTTCTTTTGTATTTTCAGGGTTAAATGAGCTTAAATGAACAAAAGAAGCAAAAATGCAGCCAAATCTAACAATAATACAAGAAAAGGAATAAACGTGGCATGCCTGACCCCTCGACAGCATCTTCCCAAGCAAAAACAAGAAATCAGGAGGCTGAACACACCCCATGCCCAGTGGACACGGGGGCGTGCCCAATCGTCTGCAGAAAAGACAAAAGCATAGAAACTTCTATCTCCCAACACGGGGGCGTGCCCAGCTCCACACGGTCGTGGTCAACGCTAAGATTCACAGAATCCAAGCAAATCTTGATAGTACAGATACGCTTCTGCACACGGGGGCGTGGTCAACTAATGCAGACAAACTGCAATTAATGAAAAAAGAGAAAGTGGATGGACACGGGGCCGTGCTCAATGGAAACGGGGCCGTGTTCGGGCTTCTGTGCAGGCTATAAATAGAGGTGCTTGGTTCACTTCAAAAGCATCCCTTGGCAAACCACCTCTCTCACACTTCACCCACCCTCCACCACCATCACAACCCACATCCACCACCATCATCCATCATACATCATAGAGTGTGTGTAGTAGTCTCGGGATCCAAGATTGATAGTAAGAGTTCTTGACAATCAAAGGCCATGTTTGCCTAAGTCTCTTACATCACTTGGTGAAGACAAGCATTTAGTGTAATACTTTTTTTTATCTTTTCGCACTTTTTATTTGGTTTTGTATTAATGACATTAATAACTAGTTTCTTATGTTGAAGGTGAAACTTCCTTATCATTTGTCCGTAGTGTCTTGGCGTTATTTTACTGTCTATATAAAATAAAAGATTTACACCATTCATATCTCTATGGTCTATATAGAGGTATGTTGGCTACCTGGTCGGGGGTTAAGGGAATGGTTTGGTAAGGTTCTTGCCTTGTTCAGTGTATAGATCCTGCAAGGACCTGGATCAAGCTTACTAGGACCTCCTTCAATACCCATTGGTATTGGATGGCGGGGGTGCGAATGGCTTGATCCCCTCATATGTAAACTACTATTATTACATTAACCCGGCTGCTTGGGATTGTATCCCTGCTGACTCAAACCACTTAGCCGAGGGTTACGTCACCTTCAAAAGAGGGGCCTACCACATTACCCCATTAATAACTTAATTAATTATCTTTCAATAATCCAACCCTATAGGATTGTATCCTTGCTGACTCAAACTACTGGGTTGAGGGTAACGTTACCTTCAAAAGAGGGGCCTACTACTATAACTAAGATAATCTCTTAAAAAGTGCAAAAGTGCGAAATTCATCAAAGGTTACACTAAAGGCGAGTCGGATCCAAGTGATTCATCTTGTCTATCTGTTTTTATTTTATTTTTATTTTCAGCATTTTTAGTTTTTTTATTTTCATGTTTAAACCTTTTTCTAAAATTTTAATTTGATTAGACATTGAGGATAAACCGATACTAAAAGCTCTTGTGTCCTTGGACGACCTCGGTATCTTACCAACGCTATACTACGCTCACGATGGGTGCACTTGCCCATATGTGTGTTTAGTGATAGTAAAATATCGTGTTTTATAAATTTAAAACTTGACTAAAGTGTTAAAAAGGGCTAAAAATATACAAAAAATTATATAACACACCACACACATCAGTCCGACATCAAAAATATATTAAAACCCAAGTGGGAGAACAAGGGTTTATGTTAACACTTTTCGGAAACTTAAACAAGCACCAAAAACTGTCCGAAACGAACTATAAACAGTAAATTCAGCATTTTTCAGCAAAAAGTCAGCATTTAACATATTATAATTGATGCAGAAATAGTATAAAACATCCAGAATAACTTGAAAAGTGTTAGGGATGAAACCATGGCACAAAAGGTACATCATACCTTATAAATTACACAAGATAGCATCTTAACGAACCAACAACCAAACAATTAACCGGACACTACCAAAACACCAAAAATGAACTAGAATCATTGTTTTAGTGTTATTTAACTAGATATGATCTTATAACACCTAAAAACACTTAAACACATATAACACATAATTAAACATCAAACTTACACCTTACACCTTCAACTTTCAACTTTGAACATCTTACCCCTGGAAGTGGACGGTCAACATGAGGGCCCCACATGCCCTCATGTTGTCTCCTAATGTTGGCTTTAAACTTAGTGGGTATTAGTATTACTTGATGGAAAGATAATGTGCATGGATTATAAGTAACCAACATCACCTACCTTATCCTCTCATCTCCCACAACCAAATTTCAAACACATTTCACTCCTCCCTCCTCCCTCTCCCTCAACTCACGGCTCCAACACCCATCATTTCAACTCCATCATCAAGCTAATTTCAAGCCATTCCAAGGGTGTTCAAGTGTGTAAGAAGATCATCTAAGGAGGCTACAAGCTTTGGAAGTGGAAGGACCTTCTTGTGGAGCTTTTATCCACCAACTTTGTCATCTTTACATCTTCTTTGTTCTCTTGCCACGTCCCTAGCCACAAGAGCTAGTAGGAAGCCTTCTAATCTTCATTTTGCTTCTTGTTAGTAGTTTGTTACATGTGTACGAGTTAAACCATCAAGAGAACTTAACTTTAAAAGATGAACATTTGAAAAAAACAACTTAATCTAAAAAAATAGAGTGTTTCAGTGATGTTTGAAGTATGTGATGACGTTGTTGTTGTTGATTTTGTGATTTTGTGATTTTGCTAAGATCTATCATATGTAAGCTTGTTAGAAGCTTAGATCTAACAAGTGTAAGCATGGATCTTGAAAGATCCATGATGAAACATGTTAGTAAACTTGAAGATCTTAAAAATGAACTTGTAAGTTGTTTTAAAATGAAGCTTTCATGTTCTTAAACCTACTAATCAAGTGGATGAACAAGTTTACAAATTAAAGTTTCAACAAAGTTTACAAAAATTAACAAGTGAGCTTTAATTCAAGTAGATCTACATGTTTAAAGTGAAGATCTAAATTACTACAAATTTTTGTGGAACTTCAAGTTTATTACATGAAAAAGTATGGATGAATTTAGTGGTTCTTGTAACAACCCACCTTTTTGAAGTCAAAGTACAAGTCAAAGGAAGAAAAGATTGCTAATCAGATCTGTCATTCCTTGCTTAATTATTACTTGTACTCTCCGACTCGATAATCGATGTATGCTAGTTACCGCTATGTTTTGTTTACGATTTGTAATATGTGAAGTAACAATGCGATAAACGCAGTTAAAATGCTAAACTACTTAACGCTATCTCATAGCTATCGCATCGCAAATTGAATCGCATTTATTGGTTATTATTCTATGTGTGTGTTGTTATGTGCCTTACTTGTGTGTGTAGATGATATGTTTAAAGGTGTTATTCAAAAACGCAATTGCAACTCTATCGCAACGCAATCTCATCGCGAACTGGAAACGCAAGGTTACTTATGTTGTTGTATGTTGGTTATGTTATTTGTGTTATTATTATTTGAAACTATCGCATCGCTTATTCGACATTCGCTTAAACGCATCGCAACGCTCAAAGCACGAAATGAAAAGTCAGAAACCAACTCACTTGAGCCATCTGATCGAAGGACCATTCGATCGAATGGTCATCCGACCGGATGACCATCCGATCGAAAGGCCCTCCGGCCCACTAACTCACACCGTCTTTCTCTCCTCTTCACCTATAAATACCCCACCTGTCACATCACTGTTCATGATGTGACAGCTCTCCTCCGACCCACGCACTCTCAGACCACTTTTCTCTCGATTCCTCGCGATTCCTGTAAGTTTGCATCCCAAATCTTGTACTTTCACAATCAACACACACTTTCTCATAAACTTCACCATTAAATCACAACTTTTAACCATGAAATCACCTGATTTTGGGCTGTTCTAGGGTGACGTCATCGCGGGTTTGTATGAACTCCGGAGAATGACTTCATTCCAGCAAGAATGGTCCGAATCTAACAGATTTCCACAATGTTTAAACACTGATTTCACCTAAATCTAAACATAATTCAAATGTTTCAAACTTTTCTTCAAACATTCTTCACTTTTGCTCAAAACCGATAGAATCGGAGCTCGTTCAGGCCTTCTACTCATTCTCTAGTGAAGTTTCGGTCTGAGAACTGATTACTATCGAAGAGATGACCGACTTACGGGTTGAACATGAAACACCGATAGGAACAGCTGGTTCGGATCGAACGG
The DNA here is from genome assembly GCF_002127325.2 of Helianthus annuus. NCBI lineage: Eukaryota > Viridiplantae > Streptophyta > Magnoliopsida > Asterales > Asteraceae > Helianthus > Helianthus annuus. Next base: position 167,484,054 of record NC_035447.2, on the reverse strand, counting down.
GGTGATTCCCGTCCGACCGGATGAGTTGGACCTGATGGGTTTCCGTTGTTTGACACGTTGTCCTAACGTCTCGGTTCAACCGCAAAACTTTCTAAACTTAACTGATTTTACCAGTCCTCAACTCAAACAGGTTGTCGAACGAATTGCCGTCCGATCGGACCACCATCCGATCGAACGACGATCTGATCAGGTGACTGTTGATTTTTCAACACTTAAACATTTTGCAAAACTTCAAAAATGTTAGCTTCCAACGAATAGTCATCCGATCGGACGACCATCCGATCGAATGACTATCCGGACGGAAGGTATAATCCTTTGCAACTTTCCACTCAAACGAACTACCATCCGATCGAACGGCCATCCGTCCGGATGACCATCCGACCGGATGGCTGGACAAATAGAGATATTTCTCACTTTTTAAAATGCTACAACGGAAACTTCGTTCAATTAATACACAAACACATCCATCCCAAACGAACGACCCTCCGACCGAATGGCCATCCGTCCAGACGGTCATCCGATCGGATCACTATCCGTCCCTCGTTTCACTCGACGCACTGTTTAACACACTGTTCAATGCTTATACTGTTGTTATCTGATCAGGCTAATCTCTTTAGCGCTCCCTTCAATCCAACCTTGTGTTAATTATTTAACACGAACTGTGAGTATACTCGATCCCTTTTTGCTTAACGCACTTTTGGGTGTTACATACGTTACCTATATCAAATCACATCGACACACAACGCAAACACTTTTATACGCTAACCGCTCTGCATGTTATACGTGTTATTCGATGAATGCTTGTATGTTATGTTTACACAGTGATTGTTGTCTGACACCTTAGCAACGATAGTACTATAGTTTGGACTCAGCACCTGTCGTGGACAGGGGTTGTTAAGGGTATTTCTTCACATGTCACCGCGGTGATATGTGTTACGCATTCTACAACTCGCGGTCATGTCTGTGCATATTTCATTGTCGATAGCCTACTAGCTTCACATTTCTACGTGTTACATGCTGGTTATGCGTAAATCGCTTTTGCTACTATATGTTATTAAACTTGTATGCTCACCTTTACACTATGTGTATTGACCTATTTTAACGTATGTGACAGGTGTTTAGGATGCTTTTATTTGCTGGATGTCGTGGAATCAAGCTAGGGTAGTCTAGAAACAAACTAAATAATTTATGAGTTTTCGGAACAATGTTTGTCTTTAAGAACACTATGTCTGTAATAACTGTTTTACTTTATATGTTATGGTATGGGACATGACGTTAAATATTTGGTAACTATAGTTGTTATGGATTTTCCTGAACAATATGTTTCGCTCAGTGCCTCACCCTGATGTTTCCGCCATCGGTTGGGGTGTGACCAGCGTTGTAAAAGTCGCTAGGCGGTCCCTAGTCGGCCGACTGGGGAGTTGGGAGTAATCGGAGTACTCGGAGAGTACTCGGGGAGTACGCGGACATGGTAACTAGGCGGACTCAATTAATTGTTATATATTATATATATGTTAAAATAAGCATAATTCATGTCAACTGAGTATAATTTAAAATGAAACATGTTTAAAGTTCAAATATTCTGAATACAAGTCCGACTAGTCTGAGTACAAGGTCGAGTAGTCCGAGTACAAGGCCGAGTAGGCCGATGTTGACCGATTTTGACTAATTAAAAGTCAACAAACCATGTTGAGCGCCTAGACCGACTAGGCCAACTCTTTCCGACTACGTCCGACTAGGCGCCGACTAGGCCAACTAGGTGCCGTGTTTAACCGAGGCCGACTAATTGAGTCCGCCTAGGAGGAAGTCGCCTCGGAGGGGTTCCGAGGACCGAGTACTCGCCGAGTACTCGGCCTTGGAATCCGACTTTTACAACACTTGGTGTGACAGTTCTTACTTGCAAAATTGTTGAAGCTTGAGTTTTGATGTTTAAAAGAAAATAAACACATGTTTTAAAACATGGGAAAACCTCAATTTTTATGGGAAAGTATGTCAAATTTTTTATAAAATTTTGACACTTAGAAAAATATAAAGTTTGCAAGACTTTTTCTACTAAAATGTTCAAGAAACTAAAACATGGCTTTCCCCTAATTTTCATACAAAAATACAAGTTAAGAGATAGAGTTTTCTTCAAGAATTAAAACAAGTATAAATATGTATATTTTTAGAAAAAAAATATATATTTAGTGGTCACCAAAATTATGTGCTATGTGTATATTATGTGTAAATATATATTAGTGTATATCTAGGAACTTAAAATACACTAAATACTCCAAAGGAGTATAAAAACCAAGTACACTTAAAAATACACAAGGAATTATTTATAAACAATACATACATAATCACCCATACATGGGTGTATGGACAAAAATACCAAAATATATATTTATATATATATATTCCTTATCAAATTCATGGACTTTGGACATTTGGACAAGTATTTGGACAAATATATATATATATATACATATATAGGGCATGGATTTATAGAAAACTTATTTGTACTAAGAAAACCTAGTAAACCTCATCCTCACCATCCATTATCTTTGATCAATGGCTCCTATTTTTTGTTGTCTTTTATATTTAAATTAAATATCTTTAAAGTACAAAAAGTGGATCTAAGGGTATTATTGGAATAACAAAAAGATCTCTTTTTCTTCCTGACACATACACACCCACTTTTTTCTAGAAAAACCCATCATTACTTTTCATTTCATTAATATCATTCTATCTCTACATTCACCATCAAACCATCATCATCATCCATTCTCTCATCCTCTCTCTTTCTTCATGTTTCAATCACCAAGAACACACACACAAGTGTGTGTGTGTGTGAAGCAAGCCTGAATCGTTATTATTAAAGAAAGAGAAACACCAAAACCATACACACAAGTGTGTGAGAGAAAGAGAAACAAGATTCTCCTTCGTGTTTATGAAGAACACACACACAAGTGTGTGAGAGAGAAGCAGGCCTGAATCATTCGGTTGCATGTGTTTCTAGAGAGAGAAAGTTATTAGAACACCAAGACCAAGAACACACACAAGTGTGTGAGAGAGAAGCAGGCTAGAAATCATTTGGTTCATGGATTTTTAGAGAGAGAAAGTTGTTAGAACACCAAGAACACACACACAAGTGTGTGTGAGAGAAGAAGGTCAGAAATCGTTTGGTTACATGGGTTTTTAGAGAGAGAAGGTTGTTAGAACACCAAGAACACACACACGTATGACATGGACTGGTTCCATGTCTTAATGTTATTTGTTTGGTAAAAGTTGAATGATTTTGTGTGTGTATTGGTAAAATAGATTTGATAGTTTGTAGGGTTTTTTTTTGTTTTAAAGGGATTAATTTTTTTAGAATTGTGATAATGAATGTTATTGTTGATATATATTCGTTACCTTTGAAAAGTTCATAATCTAATCGTTGATGATCTCGTTTATTTTACAAATAAAAAGTTGTGTTTGGTTTGGTTGCTTGTTTGAGGCTTTTGATCTGAATATTAACTGTTTTTTGTGGGTTTGGTTGTTTGTTTGGGGCTTTTGATCTGAATAGTAACTGTTTTTATGTGTTATACTAGGGGGTAACACATGTATAGCTATGTTAACATGTCACATATAGTTGTTACATGTGTTACAACAAAAAGTTTACATATGTATAACACGTAACACATGTTATACATGTGTTAACACTATAGTGTTACACAAGTTACAAATATGTGCTACATATGTGTAAGCCCCTATATGTAGCTTGTTTGGGGTTTTTTTTATCGTATATGTTATAACATGTGTTACCTTTAGAAACTTCATAATGTATTCGGAATATGTGTAACATTCAGCGTATCCATGTGTTTATTTTGCTACATCATATTACGCAAGTTATTGGGTAACTGTTTGTGTGTGTTATACTAGGGGGTAACACATGTATAGCCATGTTACACATGTCACATATGGTTGTTACATGTGTTACAACAAAAATTTTACACATGTGTAACACGTAACACATGTTATACATGTGTTACCACTCTAATGTAACACAAGTTCCAAACATGTGGTACATATGTGTAGCCCCCTTTGGGTCCATGTATAACTCGTAACACATGTTACATAAATGTTGTTATGTTTGCGTTGATAAATTTAACTATACAAGATTAACAATGATGTAATTGTCCATGTATAACTCGTAACACATGTTACATAAATTTTGTTCCTTTAATATATATAATCTATTTGTCCCTTTATTTTGTTACACCAGTCCCACATTCTCAGTAGTTGCATACATTACTAGCAATTTGAACAATACACATGTCGGTTATGTATTGATCTAAAATCAACTTCCTTTTATGTATGTAATATAACTGGGGATACTAACTTTTATAAAATCTAATGGCGAGGTTGGAAAAAATAGGACTTCGGGTGCATATAAAATCTCAATAGTGGGATAGGGAAACTAACTTTTATAAAATCTCAACCCGTAAATATGCATAACATTCACTTTTTACATGATATACGTCATGCCACACACGTTATACAATAAATGCAACACTTTTTAGCATTGTTACACATGTTACATGTTGTTTGTAACATGTGTTACATCGTATCCATAGTAAACCGATACTTGGTTCTATATCATGTTACAAGTTACATGTGGCTTTTATGTGTTTTCTGACGATCGCCATGTCACACACGTTATATACTAGAAACGAAGCAACAGTTTTGGACGTTGTTACACATGTTGCATTATGGATGAAGAAGGATGTTGTCGTGAAGGCCATTTTTGGTTGTAAAAACTATATGAAACATATGTATCCTTGATGTTGTAACACGTGTAAACACTGTATGTAACATGTATAACATGACTATACATGTGTTACCCTCTAGTGTAACACATGTTAAAAAACATGGGTTACATATGTGCAACCTTAGGTGCCAATTAAAACTTAGTTAAATTACATATGTAACTGCATTACATCATCCAAAATGTCACGTCAATTGGTAAACAAGTATTCTTTAAGATTGTAATATTTTTTAGATTGTAATGTTTAAGATGATTGTAATGTGTTAGATGTTTTGACTTTCTAATTAATGATACTCAATAGCTCATGCGTTTAATAGTAGTTTATTATTTTTCATTAAACATGTTACATATATAAAAACCATTGTACATATGTAACGTTTCCTTTTTAACGTATGTAACACATGTACCAAAGGAATGATATGACCAATATTTTATCAGGTCATTCTTTGCTATTAGTTAGTTACCTCTCAAATAGGTTACACATGTTACGTCCAACACCAGTTACAAATGTTAATCAAAACAAAAGTCACTTTTCATCATGGGTTGTTAGTAATTGCACACATTACAATCATACTTAAAGGTAACTAACTTTTTTATAAAAACTTAAACATATAACATGTGTTAAACTTATTAACACAAATGTAAGCCATCTTACACATGTTACATATAGGTGTTACATGTGTTACAACGTCAAGGTTACACATGTTACATATAGTTGTTGCATCCAAAAAAAATTGCCTTCACAACAACATCCATATTCATCCAAAAATGGGCATACTAACAATGAAAATAAAAATGAATTTTATATCAATAGTTGTAATGCTTCTAAAAATGGTATTCACAACAACATCCATCTTCACAACACATAGCAGCCAACCAAAAAACACACCATCGTCACCATGAAAACCTGATGGTGCGTTTTAATCCTTCGGCGGGCATCGCTTCTTGATAACCATCTTCATCTTGAACATAAAACATCTTTTCACCTGTGAACAAAACAAGTACATCAATATTAATCTTCTATAGTTAAAACTTATTAATCTCCTATGTAACATGTGTAACGTGGCTATACATGTGTTACCTCTCTAGTGTTTGTCCTGTATGATAGTTTTTGGATGCTTTTATATATTTAAATTCATATAAAACACTTATGTTAAGTTTAAGTTTGATGGTAATGTTTTTTATAATATATACAATCTATTTATCCTTTTATTTTGTTACATATGTTACACTTCTGCTAGCTACATTCCTGCCAGCTACATTCTAAAATGTTTATCCTGTATGTTGTAACATGTGTTATACTTCGGGGCAATATATGTTGAACACATGCAGAAATGAAAAAATGTAAACCTTTAAACTTATGAAAATATATACATGCATACTCATGTGTAACCCTAATGTTGTAACACATGTAACAACTATATGAAAGACGTATAACGTGTATACTCATGTGTGACCTTAACGTTGTAACACATGTAACAACTATACTCATGTGTAACTTTAACGTTGTAACACATGTAACAACTAAAAGCAATCATTAACTCAAAATCGCTGGACAAACAATTTAGAAATTTAACATTAATCTTCATAAAAAATATCAATACACTTTGAAGAGAGAAATACAACATAGAAATTTAACATGAATTTTCAAACTAATTATCTACCATCAAAAACCTGCAAAATACATGAACATTTAACCATTACTAGAACACTTCGAACACACAAAAACTTATTAACAACCATCTGAACAAAAAAATCATGCGTGAAATGATTTTCAAAATAAAACACTACAAAAAGTTAAAAAAACCATTCTGAAAAGAAACTCAATAGATAATCACGATGAACATGTTAAAACACTTGCTTCTCTCTCACACACAAAAACTTATTAACAACCATTTGAACAAAAAAAAATCACGCATGAAATGATTTTCAAAATAAACACTACAAAAAGTTCAAAAAACCATTCAGACAAGAAACTCAAGAGATGAACATGTTAAAACACTTACTTCTCTCTCACACACACTTGTATATGTGTTCTGGGTGTTCTTGATGAAGATGATGGAGATTGTTGTTTCTCACTCTAGAAATCAACTTTCTCTCTCTAAACACAACAGCTTCTCCCACCATAAACAACAACTTTCTCTCTCTTTCTCACACACACACACACTTGTATGCGTGTTCTTGGTGTTCTTGATGAACATGATGAAGATTGTTGTTTCTCACTCTAGAAAACAGCTTTCTCTCTCTAAACATATCAGCTTCTCCCCTCATAAACAACAACTTTGTGCGTGTTCTTGGTGTTTATTTTGAAACATGGAGAGAGAGAATGAATGATGATGATGATGATGATGGTGAATTTACAGAAGAAGAAGAAAGAGATAGAATGATATTTTTTGAATTCTAAAAGAAGAAGAAAGAAGAAAGAGGGAGAATGAAATGATGGGTAATAAATGAGTTGATGGGATTGGGAAGAAAGTGAAATGATAGCTTGATCAAATGACAAATATGCCCTTTTAACATGTGTTTTAAAAAGATGATGTGGATCAATCTTGACCACACAATTAAGGTTTGCCAAGTTTTCTTGATTAAATGGGTTTTCCATAGATACTTAGCCTACATATATATATATATACATATATATATATATATATACATATATATATATACATATATATATACATATATATATATAGGGTAAAGTTCATGCGGGAACCACCTTTATTGCAAGAACCAATGTGAACACAACCTAAAATAGCTAAAAAAACATAAAAAAAAACTAAAAAAACCTAACCCCCCCCCCCATGCTAAAATGCTAAAACTAAACCCCCAAAAAACCTAAAAAAATCTAAAAAAAAAATCTAAAAAAGTAAAAAAAAATCTAATTTTTTAATATTTTTTATGTTAAAATCGCTACTTTTAGTAGCCAATTTTTTTTTTAATTTCAATTTTTTTTAATTTTAATTTTTTTTTCTTTGGCTACTTATAGTAGCGATTTTTTTACAAAAAAATACTAAAAAAAAAAAGAAAAATTTTTGTGTGTTTTTTAGCTATTTTTAAGCATTTTTTGTTGTGTTCACATTGGTTCTCGCGGTTCTCGCAATAAAGGGTGGTTACTAACGGATCTTTGTCCTATATATATGTATATATAAGTGATATATATATATATATATATATATATATATATATATATATATATAGGGAGGGGCTCATGCGAGAACCACCCTTATTGTGAGAACCTTGAGAACCAATGTGAACACAACCTAAAATAGCTAAAAAAACCTAAAAAAACCTAACCCCCACCCCCCTCCCCAAAAAAAAAAAAAACCTACCCCCCCTCAAGCTAAATGCTAAAAAAACCTAAAAAAAAACCTAACCCCACCCCCCCTCCCAAAAAAACCTAAACCCCCCTCCCCCACCCCCCAAAAACCTAACCCCCCCCCCCCAAGCTAAAATGCTAAAAACTAAACCCCCAAAAAACCTAAAAAAATCAAAAAAAAAATCTAAATTTTTTTTTTGAATTTTTTAATATTTTTTATGTTAAAATCGCTACTTTTAGAAGCAAAAAAAAAAAAATTTTTTGAAAAATTTTTTTTTTTAATTTTAAAAAAAAAAATTTTGGCTTCGAAAAGGAGCGATTTTTTTATAAAAAATATTAAAAAATTCAAAAAAAAAATTTTGTGTGATCTTTAGCTATTTTTAGGCATTTTTTGTGTGTTCACATTGGTTCTCGCGGTTCTCACAATAAGAGGTGGTTCTCGCATGATTTTCTCCCTATATATATATATATATATATATATATATATATATATATATATATATATATATATATATATAACAAGCATGACAAAAATATATATATTTTTCGAACAAGCCTTAAAAATATATTATTTTTAAGAAATATAATTCCGAAAAGTATAAAAACCATAAGGAGTGATTTTTGACATCTAATACTCAATACATGAGTATTTATACTTAAATACATGTATACTTGCCTAAGTATACACTTGGTAAGATTTCAAGGATACTTATACTTAGAAATAAAATATTATTTAACAAATCACTTATAATTATTTTGGAAAATAATACAAGTATAAGTATATGAGGACAAGTTAAAAATATATTATTTTTAACACTTATCGCATTTAAATTCAATATATATATATATATATTTATTATTTATTTCAGAATAAAATACATATAAATACAAAACACAATTTAAATTAATGATAACGCGACGAACGGGTGTTACCTGACTATAATGGGCACGGCCCACACATGTCTCGGACATGCACATCTTACTCGTGCGAGGCACGAAGCCACAATAAGAACTAAATCCCTTAACACAACTCACAAGTATACGAAACTCTATATATATTTGTAAAATATATATTAACAATTCAAGAACATATACATCTAAAACAAAACAAATACATAAAACAAGATGGACAACTTGTACATAGTAAATCATAAGTTTAGATATTAACATATGTAGAACACTTATAGGTTACGTCCCAAACCAAGAAGAGACCAGTGAAGTTTAAGACGCACGAAGACGCAAAACAGCAAGTTCATGTCCCCACTTTTAAACATTTTCTTGTTTTCAAAACTTTGGGTAAAATACATGTACAATGGTATGTTAAAAACTAAGGAATGATACAATAGATCATGTGCAAGTAGGGTATATGTAAGAACCATTAATCTAAATTTAGACCAAGGAGCAAAAGGTAAGATCTAGCAGGTATTGGCAGCCTCACTCTTGGTCCACATTGACCCACACGGAAGAGTGCTTTTGGGTCACAGTCGAAGGGTAACTGATGTATAAATCGCCTAGGTTTGGATGCTTCCCATGTCGTCACACATGTTAATGTCCTAGCTAAACATTAGCGATCTCGATTTCCTTATTTACATTTACAATTTACAACTTATCTCATTTTTACAATTACATACCATATTTCATACGAATACAACTCATACGTTTTATACAAATTAACTGCATGAATTCACACCAACTTTGTTGACGATTTTTCAGACTTACATGTATTTCAGGAAGATAGTGGAAGCTTTGCGGGTTTATGTTTCAAGAAGTCATGTGTCTACACTCCATGCCACTTTTGTAGGATTTATTATCATATCCCGTCCCTTTGCGGTGACATGAGGAGTAAATCCTTGAACATTTAGAATTTTGAAATTTGAGGTAAACTTTTAAACTTGTTATCTTTTGAAAGTGATGTAAACACTTTACTTAACTTATGTTTAAAACATGAATCTATGAATGGCATTTAGAGTTGTTTTATTCATGTAGTATGTTTACTTATTCGTATGCAATGAGAATCAATCACGATCACACCTCGCGCTTCCGCCTCTAAGCGGGTGTGACATTTACTTTTACACGTATATAAAAAGGAGTTCAGGACCTTGAACATGTATCTAACTAATGGAAGCAAGGTGACTATCTTTTGTTATATGTTTATGTTGATTTTCTTTCTTATAGTATAGAGGTTGCATCAGGTTAAAAAACATGATTTATATATTAATACGTTTTTGAAAAGGTTGAACCGTTTTAATGTCTACTTCTTAAACGTTTTGTTCAGAGGCAAGGCGAGAGGATAAAACGAGACAAAGCTCAAGCGAAATCTTAAAAAACAATAGGAGTTGATGCTAGACCAGAATCAGAACCTGAATCATTAGTTGCAGTTGGGTGGTTTCATGGCTCATGACTTGATTCTGGGCCTTCATCATCACCATACCAATCTAAGGCTACCCGAGCCACTATGACCCCAAAAACTTACACGTAGCTCTTCCAGGTCTACTGTTGGTGCTGCCATAGTTGAAGTTGAGTGTAGCTTTGAAAGAGATTATATATGTTTCCCGTAAATCTAAACTGAAGAACTTTTTTATATGTGGTGGATAAGAGATTTTATTGTCATAACTGTTACTAATTTCTAGGTACTTGACAACAAAGAAGAACTGAAAACAAAACTGAAGGAGATACATCGTGAGAAATCTGATGCTTTTATTCTGACGAGCCAGACGGAGATAAGGTGATTAGAGATGCATAGAAAGTCTATATTTTTTGCTTACGATGAGTGCATTACTTATCTTTAATATTTTCTTGATGTCAGACGAAACTGGGAGTGCCCGGGTGGAAAGAGAGGTACTATGAAGAGAAGTTCTCTGCAAAATCTTCTAAAGAGCTTGAGGAAATACGGAGAGATGTTGTAAGATTTATAGTTTTTTTTACACTCTAATTTTCTTAAAAGTAAAAAAATGAAAGCAATAGAAACTAAAACAGAAGGAATATAAGAGAAAGAAAAACATGTAAACTTGTAACCTTTGTTTTAATATTACAATATATGGCTGGTAGACTCTATAGCCTCCTTTTTTGTTGATGGAGATTAGTTATATGTTGTAAAAACATAATCATGTTGTGTTATTTAAAAATTTGGTATAACTAATATAAATTGTTTGTCTAATCATTTATCGTTATATTTTTAGGCATTATGAACAAATAATTGTATATGATAACAAAAGAAGACAAGCAAGTTTTTTGGAACAGGGCTGTAGCAAACAGAGCCCACCTTTTGGTAGTAGAAACATGTAAGGAACTATTTTTTTTGCAAATGGTGGGAAGACATCAAACAAAGACGACATAGATGCTTTAGTTGCACCAATTGTTGGGATAATCAGCTACTTTTTGTTGTTATTCAGTAGGATTGTGGTTGTTCTTTAGGGGATGTCCAGGACTTCAGCTTTATGTTTCATACGACTTAATGTTTGGATTATTACACTACCACTACTCTTTTGTATATCACACGAAGTCTACACAGCCACCTATAAAACGGTTGCAAGTAACTCAACATATTATGATTTATGACACATCAAGTTTTTTACGCCGAGGGTAGCGTTGCCTCCAAAAGAGGGATATGCTACTTTTTGCATTAATAACTTACTTAATTATCTTTCAATAATCCGGTCTTGCGGGATTGTATCCCTGCTGACTCAGACCAATATGGTTGAGGGTAGCGTTGCCTCCAAAAGAGGGACATGTCACAATAACTAAAATAATCTCTTAAAAAACATAAAGCGAGGAAATCATCAAAGGATACATAAATGATGAGTCGGATCCAAGTGATTCTATCTTGTCTATCTGTTTTATCTATTTTGTCTCTATATTTTTATTTATTTAAAAACAAAAAATAATTCTCTACATTTGGTTAGATTAGACGTCGACGATATATCAGTATTAAAAGCTCTTGTGTCCTTGGATGACCTTGGTATCTTACTATCACTATACTTTGCCAAGGATGGGTGCACTTGCCCTAATGTGTTGTAGAGAGTGATAGTTTTATATAGTGTTTTATAAATTTAAAGCTTGATTAAAGAGTAAAAAAAGGTACTAAAAATACGTTAAAAATCTGTACACGCTCCGACACGTCAAGTTTTTGGCGCTGTTGCCACTTAGGGGAATGTCTGCAGCTGAGGCCATGCAGTCGGGGCATCATACGAGGCGACATGTTGTTGTTCCCCGAGTTGAGCGACCACGACCACAGCACCCGTTGAGGTTACCACGACTCGGTCCATTGACTTTGGAGACGGTTTATGATACTATGGTTGACATGTTTGCGATGCAGTCGAACATGATGAGATACATGATGGAGCTGCAGCAGATTGCTATACCGGATTGGTTTCCGCCACATCAGTCTGGTCAGTCAGTTGGGGGTGATGAGCAGATGGAGGATGTAGATGCAGGTAAAGAGACTGGAGAAGTGGAGTAGGTTGTTCTAGCAACGTCAGCCACCAGAAATTTTGGGTTAATGTGTATTTTTTCCCTTTATTTTGTTATCTTAATGATGATGGTCTGTACTTAAATCTGATACTTGATATTTATGGGAAAAATGTAAGGGTGATCCGGTTGGGATATTTGATATATATGATATAGTTATGTTGATGATGTTGCTAGAATGTGGTTAAACGGTTCGGGATATTAGCTTGGAGTGCGACTAAAGGACCCGTGACATTTTGGAAGGCTTGGAATTAGGCGAGTGCAGATAAAAAGGAAAATCAGGGGAGTCTGTTCCATTTTATTTCTCTTTTATTTCTTTTGTTTGTATTTTTGTTTCGGGTTGAGTCGATGTTTTTTGTCGTAGATAGTTTCTCGCTCCATTGAGGACAATGAAGGAAATAAGTGTGGGGAAGGAGACTAGCGTTTATGTAGTTGTGTCGTAGTCGTGTCGTAGTCATAAAAAATTGAAAAATTGAAAAAAAACCGAAAAAAATTGAAAAAAAAGAAAATGTTTCGAGGAGTTTTTGCAATAAATGGAAAATGATATGTATAATTGGATCGTTGGCATTTTATTACTATATATATGAGATAATAAACGGTCGGTCACACGTCTAATTTAGGATATGTGGGTAGGCCCAGCCAGTTGAAGAGTTCTTTAGGATTGATATAAAATACCTTAAATTAGGAATCTTGTGGGTTCTCACCTTAGGAGTCATGGCAAAGCTGAAACTGTGAAGAGTATAAGAGGTACATCATAAGTAAAAAACTTATAAGTTTTTTGGATTAAATTGGCACATCTGTTTCTTTTTGTGAAAATAAATCCGAAACAGTGTGGCGCCCGAAAAAAATATTCCATCCATCCATTTGAGCTAGTGTGTATTGACGAAGTCTATGGTATTGCCACGGGGATGGTGACTCATGTGGCACATACCCTCTAGGCGGAGTTAGAAAAAGAAAAATAAATATGTGAGACTTATGGCATTAACCACTGGGATGGTGACTCGGGTGGGGTATGTCCGCTAAGTTGATCGTATACAAAAACATGAAAAGCTCGCAATATCATCCATTATCCACCATAAGTTTAATCGGAATAGCATAAGAGTTTTATATATAAGACGATAGATTATTTATCTTTTAATCTTATAAGCTTGAAACGGGATTAGGTGGCGTTGTAGTCTTTTGAGTGTGAGATCAATAGATGACTATAATTAATTGAACTTAAATGAATCGTGAATAAGGGCTCGGAAGCTGGCGGTTGGGTTTAGGTGGATCATATACTTGCAATCTTGGTTAACGTGGGATTTGATGTGTTAATAATTAAACGAATATATTGAATGCCGATGTTTCTGTTTGTGATTCCATTGCATATAATTTTTTCGGGACGAAAAAAGAAAAGTGTGGGGATGTGATGTCGGGTCTAAATATGTAGTAATTTATAATAATTCGTGTCAGTTTTAGCGTGTTAAACATAGTAAATCATATGTGTTTATATATATATATATATATATATATATATATATTGTACATTGATGTTTCGTTGCTTAAACAGGTTCTAACAAGAGTTAACGAGGAAACAAAGCTGAAAGGAAAGGTCCAACAAGTCGATGCATGGCTGAAAACTAAATAGTCAAACCTGGATATCATAACACACGGAAGAGTCTTGAGAACGTGTCGCGACTCGCCTGAGTTTGCAAATTAATGTCGGTCAAACTAAAAGCGTGTTGGTCAAGCAGGTGACCCCCGCGACACGCGGGGGTGTTTTAGGATATGTCTGCGACGCGCAGACGATGTTGACGTCGAGAAATATTATTTAAAGTCCAAAAATAGGTTAATTGATCACCAATTCTCATTATTCAAGTCCCATCCATCACATACGAGTTCCAGGATGAATTATTCATCATTCTTTCATCTTTCAAGCTTTCTATTGATGTTTAATCGTTCCCGAATCAACCTTGAAGCAGTAATGACTACGATGCGTGGCTAAGATACTTGTAGCTCCCGCCCGGATGAACGATTGTATGGTTTTTCATTGAACTTTGTTTGTGGATTCGGTAAACCGGTAAATCTTGACTACTCGTGTTGGATTTGTGCAACGTTTCTTTATATTTGAATTATTTGTCGTTTTATCAAGCGTATTGGCAACTTCCTTGCATTGTTAGCGAGTTGGCAATTTGGTGGGTAATTGGTATAACTAAACGGATTATTAGATTTCATGGTGAATGTTAAAAACTATCTCTGATAATTAATCAAATCCATTAATCCCAAGGCCATGTCTATGTGGTGTTTTGAATTTATAAACGGGTTTTTGTGTTAAACGAACAATCAGGATTCCGGGTGGGGGTTGCTTTTTCTCATATTGATCACAACTTTTGTAATTAGTTTTCTTGTTTTTAAAATCAATTAATCAAACTCCCAAGTTCGGTAATTTTAGTTTTCATTAAAATCTTCTACACTGACCACAAATTCCTTGTGGATACGATACCATACTTACGCTATCTACGTAGTTTAATTAGGTTTTTGATTGACCCTTACGACAGTTATCATGATTAAAATGAAGTTAATTACATAAATGGTCTTTCTAATTATAAAATGGTATGTTTGTTATTTTACTTGATTAAAAAAAACAAAACAAAACAAAAGTTAGTGTTAATACTAAAACTCGTAACAAATCAGAACTATAAACCCAAGCATGCAACTAAAAAAGTTAGTACTGAAACCTGTTATTTAGCACAAACCACATAGACCATCTATGTACTTAACGTTTTTTTGCCAATGTGGGGCTAACCCACTTGATAGAGACTTAGCCTCTTAAAGGTGAGGTCCTAGGTTCAAATATGGGTATAAGAGATTTATGTACGATTATTGGTGGAATATAGTAGGAGAAAACGTTGCCTTAAAAAACTTTACTCTTTTGGACTTAATCTAATACTAATAAAAGAAATCATATTATTGGCACATGTCATTCTCTCCTTAAAATTATATCTTAATGCCATGTGACATTCTCTCCTTTAATATTATTATTAATATTCTTCTTCTTATTATTATATCACATTAATAAACAAATTATTAATTTATACACAACAACAAATAAATACATATTATTATTATATCATATTAATATATCCAATTTATTAATCTATATATAAGTATAGATAAATACGTAATACATAAAAATATTTATCTTATACTATTGTATATTTTATTTATTTATTTTTATTTTCATATGTGACATTAAATTTTATTTTTTAATCATTGCTGATCAAACCAAATTAGATTATATACTTGTAGACCTAGATTCTCTAATCTAACCAAATAATTTGTTTGCGAATAACTACACACATGTATCTCTTAATTTAGCAATATTATTATTTTATTAACAATATATTAGATTAATATCTAATTATTGTTAATATATAACACATGTGGTGTCCGACACAAAAAAACTTTATTGCAAATATAACTATTTATTTAACGAATTTTATACCGTCATGCCAATAAAACCTATAAAAATGAATATGGTATATAGTTTAAAATTTAAATTATATTTTATATAATTTAAATTATATTTTAATTTATTTTTGTAATATAATATCAACAAAGATTAAGTTAAATAGAAGATATTTACATAGCTTTTTAAGTCCACATTTAAGCGATTATATAAACTAATGGGGTGGGTATTATTTGGATTAAAAAACAATAAATTAAATAAGTAAAAAGATAAAAATGTCCCTCATTAAACTCACCTTTTTGATGAAGTTAATGGGTTGGATGAAAATGACAAAAAAAAGAAACTTAGGAACAAATGAGAAAAATTGTTATTGCTATTGTTATTATTATCTATTCGTAATTATTATATTATTATAATAATGAATTATTATTATCTAAGTTACTAGGTTATAGTCTATGCGTTACACGGGTTTACGTAACATATTGTCTTTATTCAACACGTGTAATGCGCGGGTCTATAAACTAGTGTCTAATAAGTTTATAACCGTAGTGAATAACTATTTTAAGTATTATTATGTTATTTTTAGTCATTTAAATGGTCATTATATATTAATGTCGACATAATAATCATTTAGGAAACTAGGTAATTAATAAGGTTAAAATTTTCATTTGAATTTCGAAAACATATATAAATATAAATTTTATATTTGAAATCAAAAGAGTAGTAATTAGTATTTATTGATTGAAACGAATCATCTCTTGGTCTGGTGGTCAAGGAAGAGGTGAAAAGTTTTGCTTCACTTGAAGGTTCTGTGTTAAATACTAAGCAAAGGAGATTTTAACATTAACTAGGTGATACTAAGTACCAACCCATTGTATTCAGGACACTTGTTGCTCGTTTTGAGCGTATCGGTATCGTCGGTTGTTTATAAAAGTTGCGTTATCTTCAAAAAAAAAAAAAACTAAGTACTAACCCGGTTAGCGATATCCTAACCATACATCTTTAAAAAGAAAGTATTTATTGAGAATATTGACTGAAAGTTAAAACACAAATTTCGGAACTCAATAAATTCATAATGTCGACATATCTAACCAATTCTAGTTTCACTCGTCTTCCTCAACCCCTACATATATCTCTCCGTCACACTTGTTATAACACACCCTTAATAATCACACATATCTCTTCATCTTCTCCAATAAACCATGAATGTTAAATTCTTGTTTCTTCTTTTCCTCTTACCAATCTGCATTCATGGAGAATGTACATGCGAAGAAAATTCAGGCGACCTAAACAACTCCAACAAGACCCAAGCTCTCATATTTAAATTGATCGCCATCGCTTCAATTCTTGCGGCGGGTGCCCTTGGTGTTTGTATACCTTTGTTTGGGAAGATGTTTAAATCGAGTGACTTCTTCTTGTTGGTAAAATTCTTTGCGGCTGGTGTTATTTTAGCAACGGGTTTTGTTCATGTGTTTCCGGACGCTAATGAGAGCTTGGAAAACCCTTGTCTTGGCGATACGGCTTGGGGTGATTTTCCATTGGCAAATTTTGTGGCTATGTTAGCCGCAGTGCTCGTGATGATGGGGGAAACCGCGATTACCAATTATTATAATAACAACACGGTGGAGGATCACATGCATGTTCATACACATACCGAACATGGTCATGCACATGGCTCGTCGGAAGTTCTTGTCAATCACAAAGTTATGTCGGTGGTACGTACACACGCATGCTTTTTTTTATTACTGTTGTCGTCTGTGAGACTTGAACCTTAGACCTCCCTCTTCCAAAGTGTTCATGCTTTATTTTGTTAATATTTTCAGAAGTGTTTGAGTCGGGGAAAATATATAACATAACATTTTTTTTCCCAATATAAATAGAGTTTTGGTCAATAGTGGTTATTATAAAATATGTTAAATACATATGAAGATTTTAGTTACTATAATTGGGCTTGTTTTTTGGTTAGAAAGAATGAATTTCTCAACAAAAACTAATCTTGAAATACCCATAAAATCATGAATATGATAATAAGCATAATATTAGAATAGTTTTAATATTAGTCAAAGGGTGGCATCTATGGAAATGAAGATCTATTTAGTAAAAGTTTATGAATTTAAATAGGCAACAAATAAAAAGTGTTTTTTTCTTTGAGTTCTAAAACTAATTAATTTCTTATAATATACTAATAGTTAAATGAATATTTGTACATTAACTACTTCTTTGGGCATTTTTTCTATATCACTAGTTGTGATATTAACCAAAAAAAAAAATTATAACAAGAACTCAAACACTTTATAAGATTATACGTTGTTCGTTAACGAGCTGAGCCATTAATGTGCCAGCTCAGCCGTTAACGGAGGGAACACCGTTGTTAATAGGCCTCGTCAATGTGGTTTTGGTTAATGGGTTAACGGAGGATTAGGAAGATGGTTTGGTTGTGGGGCCCATAGATGTTTCAACCAATCACATGCCATCTTTTTTTTAGTTATTGGTATTGGGTGTTTACTTTAGTTAATCAATAACACATTGTTAACGAGTATTTAGTTAATGGTTAAGTTCTTATGTAACAGTGACGTGGCTATGATGTGGCAATGGGTTTAGTTAATCAACAAGACATAGCCTAATTCTACTAATAAACTACACTTGTACACCATGAGGATTAAACCCTCACTGGTTAAAATCGCAAGATCTTATCCAACACCATGTTTCCATTAGGCGAATAGTTATATGGTTATACTAAAAATCAAGAATTGTGATGAAGGTATTGGAAGCTGGGATTGTAATACATTCAGTAATAATTGGAATATCATTAGGAGTTTCGGTCAATCCCAAAACAATCAAACCACTTATTGTTGCTTTGAGTTTTCACCAAATGTTTGAAGGCATGGGCCTTGGAAGTTGCATCACTGAGGTACCTATTACAACTCTTTTTTAGTTAATTTGTTATCAATTTCCATGAAAATATTCAATTCTAAAGTAGTATATTGCAGGCCAAATTCAAGGTAAGGAAAGTGGCAGTGTTGTTCATATTATTTTCCCTTACAACTCCCATAGGGATTGCGATCGGGATTGGGATCTCAAACACATATGACGAGAATAGCCACCTCGCTCTTATCCTCCAAGGGATACTTAATGCTGCATCGGCGGGGATACTTATTTATATGGCACTTGTGGATCTCCTTGCTATGGATTTCATGAAATCAAAAGTTCAAAAGAGCTCTAAGCTTCAAGTTATAGCATTTGTTTCTATTCTTTTAGGGTTAGGTTGCATGTCCCTTTTGGCCAAATGGGCTTGAGTTATTTTAAAACATTGTATTTTTAAGTACTTTTATATGAGGTAGAATGTAGGAGTGTGTAAATCTTAATCCGAAGCCTAACTCGACTTAACCAAAATTCCGAATTAGAAATTTTCGATGTTTGGGATATCCATCGTAGAAGTGTGAAAAAAATTGGTATCAGAAACCGGACCCGATAACGATGTTTGGGATATCCATTCCGAATCAGAAATTTCCGATGTTTGGGATATCTGTTAATGGAATCTCTCTGACTTCATCTTCGAGTATCAAAGCAGTCCATGTCGATGGGCCTGCTTTGATACTCTTCCCGATAACGACGATCACATTAGACGGTTCATCCCAAATACTCTTCCCTATTTACTCCTTCAAAACATTGTATTAGATTACATAAAAATGGTATTAAGGCATAAAAGCACACTAAAAATTAAAAGAATAAATCCGCACCACGACAATTTTTCAACTATTCCAATGGCTTCGCGGGCTTAACGAATGAAAAGTCATCCTCATTTCTTGTTTCATCTTGTTGAGCCGACTCGACCAACTCAATCTCGTTATCACTTTGATAATCAACCCGCACGTCAAGCAAGTGAGCAGAAGAATCTTTGGGAGTGAGTGGTTCCGCTTCAAGATCTGATGCATCCGTGTCGTCGTATGTGAAAGAGCGTGTGGAGTGACCGGTCGTCTTGAAACGGTGGAGCATAGCTCCACCTGTCGGGTAGATGGTCGATGCCATAGAGTGAACCGGGCTGGCGGTAAGACTGGTCCCTGTCGATGGGCCTGGGGACCTTCCACCTTTGCCACGGTGCTTCTTCTTCACCGCCATTCGCCATTTCTTCAGCGCCTTTGCGGTCTGTTCGTCAAATATGGATTTCTTCATGGTCGACCCCATCTGCACATAAACCATCACGTCAATATATCTCGTGCCTAGCTAGCTTGTTTAAATCATATACATATGTTAAACAAATCATATGCATATGCGTTCGTAACCAACAATTCAATCTAAGCAACAGAATATTAGTGACAGACAGAAAAATGTCGCTATTTCTGGGTCGTCGTGATACTCTTTCAAAAAACTAGTATAAATCTCATTTATCGCCTTAAAAATAGAGGGTAGGGGTGTAAACGAGCCAGGCCACTCGTAGCTACTCATGATCGCCTCGCTAAAAGCTTGGACTGAGCCGAACTTAAATGAGCTCGAGACTCTATTGGAGCTTTTTTAATAAACAAGCTTGAGGCCAAGCTTCGCTTATCAAGCTCGATCAGGCTTGCGAACCCAAACGAGCCTGCTATTTATATAACTTTTATTTAATATACCAAACATATGGGGATGGATCATGAGAAAACTAGTTTAAATGAGAAAACCAAAAAAAACCAACTAAAAAAAGCCTAAAAAACGTACCAAAAAAAAAAATTTTACAATTTTTTATAAAAAAAATCGCTATTTTTTATGTATGAAAAAAAAATTTCAAAAAAAAATAATAATAAAATTCAAAAAAATAATTTTTTTTGTTGTATTGCACATGTGCACTAATACGGATATAATGCACATGTGTAGTACGCATATAATGCACATGTGCAGTACACGTTTTTTTTTTTTAATTTTTTTTATATATAAAAAATAGCGATTTTTTTATAAAAATTTGTAAAAAAAAAAATTGGCATGTTTTTTAGCTTTTTTTTAGGCTTTTTTAGTTAGTTTTCTAGTTTTCTCATTTAGATGTAGTTTTCTCATGATCCTCTCCCTTAAACATATATATTTACATAGAAATTATTATTTTATATAAAATTATAATAAAAATAACTAAGTAATATATACTATGCTATAAATAAAACTAATAATTATATAACTAATAAATAATAAAAAAGCCAAGCCCAGGACGAGCTCAAGCTTGACAAAATACACACGAGCCGAGCTTTAGAAATAGATCTCGAGCTCGGGCATAGACAAACTTAAGCTTCGCTCAGCTCGTTTACACCCCACTTTGAGGGTAAAAAAAATTCATAACGAGTTTTTAGTTTACCCGACACTTTTTTTATAAAAACAATGGTTCAAAACTTCAAATTGGAAATTCTTTGTGTCACTATAACTCTTTAACGACTACAACAGATTTCTATTGGTAACTGTTTTGACTGTTTTTTGGTTAAGTTTCATCGTTTGGCTGCTGCTGTAAATAAAGTATAATTCAAATTGACTCGTTGTCGAACCTGTGATAGAAGCGCATATAGAGGAAGAGTTATGTAGGCACACATGATTAAAACAAAAACCCTGCATTAAACACAAACCGAAATCAGCAAACAGTCCAGAGTTGACTATCAAAAGTTGACCAGCAGAGAAAATTCTTACCCTAGAACAAGTTTGACTATCACAAGTCTCATATTATCATGGAAGCAAGAATTGATGCTATACTCATACTGTTCAAGCACAAGAATTCAACGTCACGTTACCACATAAAAAATTCCAATAATTAATAAGAAATAGAGTAAACTTCCGTTTTGCTCCCTGTGGTTTGGTTACTTTAACGGTTTTGCCCCAAACCTTTAAAAATAGCCATTTTACTCCCTGATGTTTTGGTTTTGTTGACAGTTTGCTCCCTGCGGGCAGCAAAATGGAAAAACAAACAATTTAGATGGAGTTAGAGGCGGGGAGCAAACTGGCAAAAAAACCGAAACATCAGGGAGTAAAATGGCTATTTTTAAAGGTTTGTAGCAAAACCGTTAAAGTGACCAAACCACAGGGAGCAAAACGGAAGTTTACTCTAAGAAATAATAATAAAAAAAAGATCAGTTTCGTACCCAAATCCAAAAGAAGTAAGTTAACTGGAATGCATTCTGCGAGCACAAGTAAAACGGTTAGTGACATGATGAGGATAAACAGATATTTGATCAAATTTTCACTAAGTACCTGAAACAAAGCGAAGTGTATGAGATGGAGCATCAGGCGGGGTCTCGAGAACCAAAAGTGTTTATCGGAGGCTTGTACGAGAGGAATCCCTTGAACGACTGCGTGTCTTTCCGTGATTTCAAGAGCCATTCTTGTCAAGATGGCTTGAAGCTTCGTTCCAACAGCTAAGATAATCTGCGCAGTAAAAAAGATTAGGTTTTCGGTTGTCATATGTAACCTGTTTAATAAAAGGGTCATGTTCGGGTTGACATGTTTAACCAGTTTAATTAAGCATGTTGAGCCATCAATCCGTTTAATTTAAAACGGTCGACCCGCTGTCTAGTTTAGCACATTTACAATCCGCTAAAACGTCAACCCGTTTGACTTGTTTAGATAATTCAGTTAAATGGGTCGTGTTCGGATTACACGTTTTTACATCTTTCGATAATTTTTTAAACGAGTGGAAGTGTGACACTTACGACTAACGGAGCTAGCGATGCCCAAAATAACGTCTGCCAACCTGCAAGAAATATGGATCTTAGAGGGTGAAAAGTTGCCAGATTTAGCGGATTTTAAAGCAAGGCGTATTGAAAGAGATTGACTTTTGACTTTTTTTCTGAGTCAAACAGATTACACTTCTAATTTGATATCGAAAATTGTTACAAACATCTTGTGAAATGTCTTAAAATTACCAATAACTTACAAACATATAAAAACGAAATAGTTGGTTAAGGATCCATATGAATTGTGTGTAGAAATAGTAACAGTTTGACTCAGAAAGTGTTGTTGACTTACCGTTAACGTTTAGAAGCAAGAAGACGACAAACGATGCCCAGAGCACAGGACTGAAATATTCAGAACGAACACATGTTAATGGAAATATAAGCATGATAACTTGATGAAAATGATGATTAACGTGATGGTAGGGCTGTAAACGAACCGAACGAACACGAACAAGGCCATGTTCGTGTTCGTTCGTTAAGGAAATTAACATGTTCGCGAACTGTTCACAAACGCATACCGAACATAAGTTTATGTTCGTGTTTGTTCGTTAAGGAAATTCAATTGTTCACGAACAGTTCGTGAACACTGGTCTCGAACACAAACGAACGCAAGTGAACACTGGTCTCGAACACAAACGAACGCAAGTGAACACAAAAGAATGCAAACGAACATTTAACTTGAAAATAAAAAAAATAAAAATATTGTTATCCTTAAAAGATTGGATATAAGTAGTTAAATACAACCATTAAATGATAAATCAAAACACAAGAAGTCTAATACACCACCAAACGATGAATCAACTTTAACTAACTTAGACATAATTATCCCCAAAAATGTCTTAGCATGTCCAAATTTTAGCTAACTTAAAAAAAAATAGGGTTTCAAGTTTTCAATATGTTTAGATAAAAAGTTTATTATATATTATTTTTTAATATAATCAAACGAACACGGACGAACGTAACCAAACATATTACCGAACGTTCACGAACGCAGTCGAACGAATGAGACCTATGTTCGTGTTCGTTCGTTAAGCTAACCAAACAAATTTTTTTGTTTGTGTTCGTTCGTTAAGCAAATCGAACAAACATAAACGAACTTCCCGCCGAACGGTTCACGAACTGTTCGCTGAACGTTCGGTTCGTTTACAGCCCTACGTGACGGGTGACAAAATCTTTTGTACCTGACTCCCACGACAACTTGGAAATCATCCTCTAATGACCGTTTGATATACTTTCGGAAGTTGAATTTAGTTCCTGGAGCTAAATGAAGCTGCAAGAATACATAGAACGATATCTCACATACGAAAACAACAAAAAATAGATAAATAATTACGGGAAAAGATAAATAAAACAAAAGTCTTACACTTATGAATCCGTTTCGCAAGGTCATATAATCGGCCTTACTAACGGACCTAAAGAATTGACGGAAGAAGCATCCCTACATGAAAAAAGCTTGCATGAGGTGCAATATATACATCACGTTGTATAGTGTAAATATACACGAAACATATACAATTTTTATTCCATTTCTTGTCATTGATCACTCAACAACTTACAATGTAAAAGAAGAACGGGATTCGAGTCCAAAAACTGGTATGTGCTCTCACAAAAGACGTCTCGTGGGTAAGCCTGAATCGTGAAGGATCTGTAATTCCATGAATTATTTAGAGTTCATGGGTAAATTCAGCAACAATGGTATTTCCT
The DNA here is from genome assembly GCF_002127325.2 of Helianthus annuus. Lineage (NCBI taxonomy): Eukaryota > Viridiplantae > Streptophyta > Magnoliopsida > Asterales > Asteraceae > Helianthus > Helianthus annuus. The sequence goes on along the minus strand of NC_035447.2, from coordinate 167,459,647 downwards.
TTATTGTTAACTAGGTTAGAACCCCGTGTATTACACGGGTTGAATAAATGTAATTTTATATATTAAACTAGTATTAAGCCCCTGCGTTGCAGCGGTTATAATAAAACTGTGTTAAGTAGTAGCAATACTATACCATTGTCAGCGACCACAAACACCGGAAAAAGCTCGTAAAAACAAAATAAATAAAAACGGGGAAAAAATAAAGCCGAGCGAAAAACAGACGTAAAATCTTTGAATCACGCACGCTCGTTGCTGAGAAATTAAACCGAAACGTTAAACATACAAAAAAATAACTAAGTCCATCCAAGACCCGCGTGTTGGACGAACTTGTCAAACGCAGAAAAATAGATGTGACGCGACGGGCCAATTAAACGGGAAAAAGTATACGAAAAAATGTTGAACACCACGCGCACGTTGCGGTGCGTTAACTTACAAAATTTAGAACGAAACGAAAAACTTGGGAAAGATGAAAAGTATGGTGAACCAAAATTGAAAATAAAAAAGAGTTGGGATTAAATTGTAAAAGATGAAAAACTTTGGGTTAAAAAAAAAAACAAAGGGTCTAAATTGTAAAATTGAAGTTATTTATTAATTTTAGATAAAGATAAAGATAAAATTAAGTGATATCTATATATTGGTTATTAATTAATATATTAATATTAAAATAAATTTATTAAATAAATATAAATAAATTTTTTGAGGTTGAAGGAGAGAATGCCATGTGGCATTATTTGGAGTCTTTTATTATAAGTTAGATTAGATATAAATATTATTAAAAGTCGATAAAAATAAAATTACCATTGGTAAACTCGTAGTCATGGGATGATGTCTCCTCCTCCCACTGCTTCCAGCCACGCGCGGTCTGCAAAATTAAACAGTTGAGTAAAAAGAACAAATTTAACTAAATGAAGAACGTGTTGAAAGCCAATTAAAGTCTGTTTTAATTCATACAACCTAGTATTATTGTATCAATATAATTCATTAATTGTTTATAACATTCGACCAAAAATGTGTTTGCGGGTCAACCCTACCCGTTTTGAAACTTGAACTAATACCAGTGTTGCAAAAATCGCGATTACTCGGCGATTAATCGCCGACTAGTCGCTAGTCGGCCTCCTACTGGGTAATTTTTCACTAATCAGTAAAAAAATCGCTAGTCGGTCAAAGCCGGTCAAAGCCGCCCTAGTTGGCCCAAGTCGCCCTAGTCGGCCCATTTGAAATCCTTACAAAACAGGCCCAAGATTACAACTTTAGCCCATTTTCCTTATCCCTTACCCTAATATGACGAAAAATTTGAGTCGGAGAAAGAGGATGAAGTAGACGAGGAGATAGAATACGAGTCTGATGGTGTCGAAATCATTGAACACTACGGGGATGACGATTACATTTGAGCTATTTGTTAATGTTTGAATTTTAAGTACTGAGACTTGTTATGTTATGACTTATATGTAAGTTTAGTTTGTATTTTGAACTACTTTTACCTTTTTAAGTATTATATTGATATGGATGTGTGAGTATATATATACATATTTATAAAAATAATAAAATTTACATATAAAATTTCCGATCCGATTAATCCCGAGTAATCTCGAGTAATCCCGAGTAGTCGCTAGTCCCTACCTCACCGGCCAACTAGCGACTAGCGAGTTCTAACAAACAACTAAAACTCTACACTCAATGCATAAAGGTTAAAACAAGTGACAAAATGGTAGTAAATGTAATGTACCCTTAATCTCCCGAGAGCCATTGTAATAGCAGTGTATGCAACGTGTATAACCGCTAAAAAGAATATGAGTATGTGCAACTGGTGCAGCCCATCCACAGTTATAATCGGTACCTTCCCCTGTCAAAATAAGACCCATAATATCAATACAACAGTCACCTATCGATACACATTATTGCACAAGGTATCTAGCTTTAAAAAAACGTGACGCGAGAGTTTCATGTACGCAGGGCGTTGCTCTACGTACAACCAAAATCTCCATGTGTCGCATTTGTTTTACACGTTAGCCTTTTTATCATCATCATCATCATCATCATCATCATCATCATACTCAGTATATCCCACCAATAGCAAAGCTAAGGTAGGGTCTGAGGAGGGTGAGATGTAGACAGCCTTACCTCGACCTCGTAGGAATAGAGAGGCTGCTTCCAATGAGACCCCCGGCTCGATAGTAGTTTTGTATCAAGCCTTGGACATAAGGCACATAACACTCAGCAATTGAGACAAACGCCGATTAGTGCATGTACCCCCTTGTCTTTCGGCTATCAACGCCACCACATGATGCATGATTAACCATCCCCCTCTTTTAACGTTATTTTCACGAAATTAGTAAAATAACGTTAAAATTAGTGCACTTTCACTTTAGCCCCCCAAGCGCCCACACATATATACATTATATGAGCATATTTCACTTTATCCAGTAAACTATTTATAATATCTTCTTGCAGGTTGATCAATTATGTTACCTTCTTGCAGGTTGACGCATAGGCACCGGCCAAAGACCTACGGTTTTCCGCATACCATAGAAGCAACCGGTGGGTCCCTTCTTCTTTTTTCTCGTCTGTATCCCTCTTAGCACATGGCAACATTGTATCGGCAACATCAACCGGGATGCATATTTTTGCGATGTAGTACTGACTAAAAGTCAATATCAGTGAGATAAACCCTAGAATCATCAACTCTACACATTCCAAAAAAAAAAAAAAAAAAAGAAAACCGTTAAAATAACCAAAAAAAATAATAATTCTTGACAAATTTGGGGATAAAAGTTGAAGTTAAATTGTGCTATTTACCAGCTTTGACCTTCTCCAGAGCCTCATACAAAGCTTTCTTGTGCTTATCTGTGAAGAACTGATAAAAAATTTCATTACTTTAGTAACCTCAAAATAAGCTAAAGATCATTCTAGTACAAAATTCAAGATTTCATCAAGAATCACAACAAAATTAAAAAAAGACTGAAACTTTATTAAATTTATTTTTAGGGTCAATAATAAAATAGAAGAATCACAACAAAAACAGAATGAAACTTTTTATTAAACTATAAGCAGTCAACACTAAATTAAAAAAATCAAGCTCATGTCAAACCTAAATAAGACAAATTTCAATAATAAAAAAAAAAACATGTTGAAAAAACTAAAATTCTAAGCATCCTATTTTTAGGGTCAGCAATAAAAATTAAAAAAAAAAATAGAAAACTGGCACGGGGAAAACTGTGTAAGAAAAAGATCATTCTAGTGCAGAATTCGCCGTTCAAAAAAAAAAAAAAAAAAATCTAGTGCAGAATTCAAGATTACTTCATGACACACACAAAAGCAATAAAGACTGAAACTTTATTAAACTTTAAGCATCCTGCTTTTAGGGTCAACACTAAAATGAAAAATCAAGCTCATGTATAACCTATATATTGCAAATTTCAACCAAAAAAAAATCTTAAAAAAAAAAAAAAAGCTAAAACTCTTAACATCCTAATTTTAGGGTCAACACTAAAATGAAAAATCAAGCTTATGTATAACCTAAATAGAGCAAATTTATAAAAAAAAAAAAAAAAAAAAAAAAAAAAAAAAAAAAATCTTAACATCCTAATTTTAGGGTGAACAATAAAAATAAAAATAAAATTGGTACCTTTCCAACTCTGTGCAGAATCTTCTCCAAAGCTATGGAAACAATGATGATGACTGCACAAACACCTGCAACTGCCCATGTGGGTGTTTGATCCAGTTGTCTTGTAGCTTCACTTGTATCTCCAGCCATATTATTTTTTAAAAAAAGATTTCAAAACATGTGTGGTTTGAAGAAGAAGATGATGGTTATATATGAATCTTGGTGTTTGGATAGCGGGGTGTTTTCATTGACTGATTTGGTCTGGTTAGACAGAGTAAAAAGAAGAAGAAGAGTAGGGGAAGGTGACCTGTTTGGTGAGTGGGTCAATGTTAATGTTATCTGCAAATTGTTAATTTGATATTCAGAAGAGTAGACTATTCAGATTTTGGACCATATGAATATAAGAATGATTACTTTATCAAAACGGCCGTGGTGGCGTGCAAACGCGTAATTACACGGAACCGGAAAAAAATATATTCTGTAAAAAAAAAAAAAATCTGTCTTTCTTTTTTCTTTTTTTTTCTTTTTTTTTTTCCTGCGTGAGCTCAAACACAACTATTTAGAGCATCTCCAACGTGAATAGGCGGATGAATTGATCTTGATCGAACGCGTTCGGATTTCCGGATGGATGCGGATGAATGTTGGTGGGACCTGGATCTCACACTAAGGGCTATATAAATTTATATTTTATTTATTTTATTATATTTTAGGATAGGATGTTTGAAAAAGAATGTAGCTTTGAAGATAATTTGGGTGTTTTTTGAATAATGAGTGAAAATATGATGTGGTGTCTGTGATGGCGTGTGTCTGTAATGGTGTGCTTGTGGGAGTCTGAAATCTTTAGCATTGTGGATGATTTCATTAGGCCATGCTGTATGGGACGTGGGTTGGAGGAAAACGTTTAAGGCATCACTTCGGGTGGGCTTGGGTTGAGGCGTGGCCCTTGGGGTTTGGGTTTCAAGCTGGGCGTGGGACGGGGGAACCGAGCTGACATGGCGGGCTGTGTATGGCCAAAAGAAAAGAGCCGTTGGGCTAGCCGTTGGCCAACGGCTATATTAAAAAAAATTAATTTTTTCTTCCATTCTTTCACTATAAAACTCATATTTTTCTTCCATTTTTTACCACATTCAACCACATCTTCTATACATCTTCAATTCTCCTTCTACAAAACGAAAAAATGCATCCTTATAACCGTGCTTATGACCCGAACAACCCGTATGCACTCCAAGAAAGTAATCCTAGCCCACCACCCAATCGTCTAATTCCTCGTCCATTTTTCATACACTCTTCTATGCCCGACATGGCGAGTTATGCATCGTCTATCGGGAATCGTGTGTTTACTAACTTCCCACACACCGACGATTCGATATCTACCCCGTTTTCACAATCGCCCATCGGCCTTTCACCAACCTCCATCGACCTTTCACAAAACGAATCCGTTCCCGAAACTCAACCATCCAATGATGGTCCTCCCGCATCGAAACCCATCAAAAAGAGAAGTCATAAGAAAAAAACCGAGGCGGATAAAGTAGTTGAAACCGCCAAACGAAAACAACAAAAATGGGTCGTTGCTGTAGAAGTTGCATTGGCGAGGGCTTGGTGTCAACAATCTCAACATTCAACATTATATTCTTAACCTTTGTTTTTATTAATGGTTATTTTTTATATAACTTTGTAATATATTAATTTTTTTATTAAAATAGGAAATTCGCAACATCGAACCGCCCTGTTGGGATCGGTTAGTAGAGTATTCCATGAAGAAATGGGAATGGAGGTTTATCGTGAAAACGATAGCTTATCCTCAAAGTGGAGCGAGATAAGCACTCAACTTACAAAATTTAGTGGTTTTTTAAATAAAGCAAAGCAAAACCCTAAAAGTGGTGAAACCGAAGCCGACATTTTCACAAATGCAGTGGTCACATTCAAATCAAATGTGGGGACCGACTTCCGTTTCATGCATTGTTGGGAGATTTGTAAGTTCCATCCAAAGTGGGCGACTATCCCCATTGGTAGCGAAACTAACTCGTCTTCCAAAAGGTCAAGGGCCTCGTCCCAAGCCCAATCTGATGCACGAGATCAAGAGTTTGAGGACCTTTTGGATGATTCGCCAAGCCCAAACCGGCCTGAGTATGGAAGAAATGCCTCAAGAAGGCGTGCTCAAAAAACTAACTCGCCTTCAGCTGGGAGTTCTAGCTCGCGTAGGGGAATATATAGCGAGCAGTTGGATGACATTTCATGCAAGTTGGATACATTCAACGTATTCCAACAACAAAGGGCCGAAATACGAAGGAGCAAAGAAGCTAAAGATGCCGCTAGAGATGCCCAGAAACAAAAACGGGATGATTTGAAATTCTATCCCAGCCCATTGATCACCTACAGGGTGACGAGTTACAACTAGTCTTGGCGTTGAGAGGAGATAAAAAACAAATATAAAAGTTAGGAATTTTTTTTTGTAATTTTCTTTATTTAAAAATATTAAAAAATTAAATTTGTTGTTTTAAATAATATTGAAATAGCCCAGCGGGTCAACCCAGCGAAGCCCACCAAACCCACGTCCCAAACCCCTGCCCTACCATACCGTGTTGAATGTGGGTTTAGCCCATGTCTGCCACCCAAGCCACGTGTCAACTAATGCACCAACCCAAGCCCAACCCTCGCCCCACCATACCCCCACGGTCTTAGGAGGGTGGCAAAACTAGTAATCTTCACTTTCGAGCTCCTAATAAGTCTAGTGCTACTCCTAGCACTTGCACGCGGAAGCAAAACTAGACTAAGGGACTTGTAGAGGTAAGGTACTTGACCCGGCTTTAAACGGTTATACATTAATCGCCTTTTATATTAATATTTATTATTATTCCGTACTAACCCGCGACGCCCAGCGCGTTGCAGTTTACACTACACTAGGCTGTGGGCTTGTAGAGACAACCCCTAACTGGGCTTGGCCCATTGAGGTTAGGGTTGCTCATGTCTCCTATATAAGGATGTCTCCATATTATTAGGGAATGAGATATGGGGTAAACACACTTTTTGTAGCTGAAAATAGAGGATTCTTCCTCTACCGGCCGTCTCTACATCCCCACGTTTCCCTCTTCTTCTTTGCAGATCTGAATCCAAAGAGAAGGAACAAGGTGTGATTCTCCATCCTCTCAGAGAAAGCGGTCCGAGCCATCTCCGGTGGCTATTCCGTGTTTCTTCAGTTGGCTCAACCCATGGTTGACAAAAGAATGATACGTTTTTCAATTATCCCAACAATGAAAATGGATGGGTTTGTTATTCCTATAGACTTATAATTGTAACTAGGATTTAGCCATGCCGCGCTTTGTTGCGGCAAAACCGTATATTCACGTACTCAACGTAGTAAATCAACAAAGGTATTATCAACTCCAGATACAACCAAGTTAGCCATTATTTAGGCACATACAATAAAAGAAAATCCAAGTGTATTATGTGTTTAATACAATGTACATAGATGGTTGCATATTCAATATTTTCCAGGTATTAGTTATATAAAGTTATGTGAAACTCAACAGATCCCTTATCAAGGCATTAGCATACGAAGATCATTCGCACCTGATCCCGGATAAGCCGATATATCCACCCTTCTTGATTATCTCTTCCCATCCCAATTGTCTTCTATTTTGTCATGAATCTGTTGTAAACAAAATGAAGATCAATGAACTTTATCCCACAGCAGTTTACCCACCTTTACATCGCCGATCATCGCACACTCTTTAACGCAGCTTTAAAAAAACTAATCCCCGGATAACACTTTTTACCCTTCAAGATTACGGAAAACTTCATAGCCTCCTTCAGCCCACCCGACCCATTAAGCAACGCATACAAAAACGAATCATACGCAGAAAAATTGTTCTGATCCCATCCAGTTTGAAACACCATTTCATTGAACGTTTCCCTAGCGTTAACCGCGTGTTGCTCTTTCTCCCAACCCTCCAATAAAATCGCATACGTATCCGCATCCGGCCTAATCCTACTCCTCACAGTATTAAAAAAATCTCTAGCGTCCGCCGTCTTCCCGTCTCTACAAATCGCGCTAAACAGCGAGTTCAACGCCACAACATCCGCAACACAGCCGTACTGTTCCATCACTCGAAACGCTGCCAACGCGTCCTTAACCTTATCCGACATCACATAACTACCGAAAACCGACGCAAAAGTAGCTAAAGAAAGCATCCCTTCCTGTTTCATCGATTTAATCGCATCCCACATTGCATCAAACAAACAATGTTTTCCCAACATATCAATTATCAAATTCCAAGCGTACGGGCTATGTCTATCGTCTAATTGATACCCTGCCCACCGAAAAAACTAAACGGCAGCAGCCGGGTATGCGTAAGATAGTTTCAAAACATCTTCAACGTCTTCTGTAGAGACCCTTATTGCAGTATCGTCTAAAGATCTATCTAGTTCTAAAGATGGTGTATTTGCAATGATTTCACATAGGATTTTGACTTTAGGAGGTAAATTAGGGGTGTCAATGTATGAAATGAAAACTGGTTGTTTACCTTTTGGGGATTGGTGGTTGACCCGATTGTGATTTGGGTCCGGAGATCTTGAATGGTCGCGATTTTGGTTGCTCCGGCGATCTTGATCACGACGGTGTCGTTTTCTGTTGTTCGCCATGAATTTTCCGGTGGAGATTTGAGGGTTTGTTGTTGGTTTTTCATCGAAGGATAAAATTGTTATTTTGAGAGGGTTGTCGGTGGCCTTTGCCACCGACTTTGTACTTTAAGTATATAGGATAATACCGTTGGCTTGAAAATATTTATGATTGTATGAAGAATAAACGTTTCGGCATGTTTGACTTGTTTAAAAATAAAGTGTATGATGTGAAATAGTTTGTTATTATTAACTTAAATTTGTTTGTTTTGTTTAAAATAAAGTGTATGATATGAAATCACTTGTTTGTTATTATTACTAGTCTATAAACCCGTGTATTACACGGATTAAATATAAAAGAAAACTTAGATTGAATAATGTTTTAATTTATAAATGTTACAAGCCCGTGTTTTACAAACGTAAAATAAAAAAAATTGTAAATCATACTTCTATATAATCCTGATCACATAATTAAAAAATGTAATATTAGTATAATCTAATTATTGCGTTTTTTTATTAGTATTAATATAAAGACGGTTTAATAAAAAAAGATCTAATTATTTTTTTTTTATTTTACGATAATAATTAATAAAATACATTGTATTAATCTATAAAGTTAATTAAATAGTGCATCCTAATATGGTTATTAACATAATTAAATTAAATCTATTATATTAGTAAGGATAAGGACTAAAAAAATATTTTTAAATATAATGTAAGTCTAAATTGTAAGGTTGAATAAGAGAATGACATGTGACAATAGTTGGAATCTAATATTAAAAGTTAAATAAGATTTGATATTTATTAAAAGTTAAATTAGAGTCACGTGTGATATTCAGGGGACTTTTTTTATTAGTAGATTTGTTACTTTATCATCTTTATCAATAATTAAAATTTTAAATAATTTGCTTTTAATTAAAAATATATTTTGTTAATCTTAATGAGATGTTATATTATCAAATAAAGTAAATATAACAATGCATAAATAATTAAATCGAAGATATTAATAATAATAAAAGATAATATTAGTTTTTTTAGAGATAATAATAAACTAACGATTAAAAGACTTTTGATTTTAAAGTATATTCATATTAAAAAAAATATAATGACACTTTATCATATGTCATAGAGATGAAGATAATCTTGATCTTTAATATGTAAAATCAGTATATTCAAGAGATAAATTAATTCTTATATTTTTATCTATATATCATATAATATAATTTATTAACTCAAGCATGATGGTATATCAATTTCTTTTGAGTAAGATGATATATAAATATATGTATTTATTAAGGTGGACAATGGTCTTTATATTAATTTATGTATTATTTATTATGTTTGATGTTGTATGATAAATTGCCACATGGCATTTTAGTAAAATCCTTTATTATTTATTATGAGAGAATGGCATGTGGCATTAAGGGGACTTCTTTATTAGTATTAGATTAAATTTGTTTGTTTTGTTTTTTTTTAAGTTGATTTAATGAAAGTTAATTTAATTTCAAAATAGTCTTTTAAAAGGTATATATTTATATTGAAAATTGTCTCTAAAAGTTAAACATATCGATGATGAAATTAATAAAGTTAATTTATTTGAAGAAAAGTCATTGATTAAGATATTATTAAATAAATTAAAAGACATTCAAGCTCGTAAAAGAACGCCTAGTTAGATTCCGTAGCCTAAAGTAGTAAAAAATGTATTTTCTATGAATTAATTAATTGATCAACTTTGCATTTTATATCCGTGAAGCATATGTGTTAATTGAAGGTTTTGTATATATTATTGTTAGTTATATCTATATTATTTGATTCTTTAAATGTGTTAATTGAAGGTTTTGTATATATTATTGTTAGTTATATCTATATTCTTTGATTCTTTAATATTTATATTTATTTACATTTTAGTAAGTAGATATATTATACAATAGGAGGTGTGCATAGGTCGATTTGGGTTGGTTTTGGCTTAAAACCATAACCATAACCATAACCAAGATATCGGTTAATAAATAATCATAACCATAATCGATCGGTTATGACAGCTTTGGTTATTCGGTTTTGATGGTTATAGCGGGCCAGTTAACTGTGAATTTGAGCCTTGCTAAAAGTAACTCAACACAATATAATTGTGATTTTTTAGTCTGAAAGTTTGGGCTTGCAATTTGCGACCATGGAAAAAATTGTTATTCAACATTTCTATATATTATTATATTACGTAGCAAAAAAAATACACACATATATATATTAATACCGATGATTATCAGATATTTAAATAAGCAGTATGATTCATAAATTCAAACGAATGTTTATAAAAAACGAAATGTTATAACCCATAAACTTAAACAAGCATTCATCCTAAAATATCAAACATTGAAAGAATGATGAAAATTGCAAATCTGACAAAGATTTTACTATAGGTTAGTTCGATTCGGTTCGGTTAAGGTAGGTATGGAAAGATTGATAATCATAACCAACCCGCTACTTTCGGATTTTAGCAAAACAATTAACCAACCCACTGGTTTTTTATTCGGTTAGGTTTTTTCGATTAATTCGGTTATGAGTCCGTTAATTCGGTTTTTTGCACACCCTATTATATATCGTTCATTTTTGTTTCCTCTAAGATTGATTTTATAACTTTTTATTTGAAATGAAAAGATATAATTTTATTTTGTGTTTCAGAGTTCGAAATAAAGAAAAAGAAAGTAAATGTTTATATGTACCCGAGTTGAAAGGAAGAGAAAAGAAATGTATAGTTTTACAAATATACTATCATTCAGTTTTACAACAAATTTTAATGAGAGGGTAAAATAGTAATTTGTAAAACCTTTTATTTGTTTCCCCTTCCACGTTTTTCCATTTCAGGAAAATAGGTCATAGAAAAGATTTTCTTTAACTCCGAAACATAAATATTTCCTACTTTTATTCCACTTTCTCACACTTCTTCATTAGTAAACTCACAGCGGAATGTGATAGACATATATACACACATTGAAGATCTAATTTTCTAGTGTTTGCTCTATAAAAATGGTATGGGTTTAAATCCTTACAAATTTAAGTTAGGTGAATTCAGATGTAAAAAGTTGTTGTCCATGTATGCATATAAAACTATTTAACGAGAACTGCTACACTTCATATATAGTGGTTATATTTATATATGAAAAGTTATAGAATCTTTTAGGAAAATCTATAAAATATGAAAAGTTATAGAATCTTTTAGGAAAATCTATAAAACTAAATTTTCTATAAAAGATTAAAGGGGATCTTATAGTAGCACAAGTATAACATGTGTATGTATTTGTTTCTCTAAGGTTAAAATTTGATATAGAATACAATATGCTATATTTCATATAATTTAAAAGTAGATTGTCTAAAACATGTTTTTGTTTTCTTTTACTTTTTCATAGGTGGAGATTTAATTAGGTTCCCCTTAATCATTTGTGTCAGGTAAAGATCAACATCTATTACTTAATTATGATACAAAGAAGAGTGTTTATTTATTCCGAACCGAATAAAGTTAGTGGTTATATTCATATATCCTTGGCAACTTGAGAAACATTCTTTCCGGGGTGGTGGAGGAAGGTCCAGTATTAAGATATTTGGGCGGATTAAGAGTCCTGATCACGTTTTCCGACCAAAAGGTGGCAAATGACTATCTTAGGACCAGAGCTGAAGAATGGGCTTCATGGTTTTCAAGACTTTACAAATGGGAAGGAGTCCCTCCTGTTTATGATAGGGTAGCCTGGATCAAGGTAATGGGGGTTCCAGCTTCCCTTTGGGATAGAAATGTATTAAACCGTATCGGTGAACGCTGTGGTAGGCTTCTCATCAAATCGGACGTCTCTCCGAATGATGGTAATATCTCGGAGGACGTTATGGCAGTGCTCGTTAACACAGGTAAACGGATCTCTACTGAATTAACGATGACTTGGTGTGAGTCTGGTGGAACTCCCTCCACTTATCACTGAGGCGAAAAAGGCTTGGGAATCCAAGTTGCTTGTGGGTGAGACGAAAGATATAGAGATCCTTGACAACTTGAGAAACATTCTTTCCGGGGTGGTGGAGGAAGGTCCAGTGTTAAGACATTTGGGCGGATTAAGAGTCCTGATCACATTTTCCGACCAAAAGGTGGCAAATGACTATCTTAGGACCAGAGCTGAAGAATGGGCTTCATGGTTTTCAAGACTTTACAAATGGGAAGGAGTCCCTCCTGTTTATGATAGGGTAGCCTGGATCAAGGTAATGGGGGTTCCAGCTTCCCTTTGGGATAGAAATGTATTAAACCGTATCGGTGAACGTTGTGGTAGGCTTCTCATCAAATCAAACGTCTCTCCGAATGATGGTAATATCTCGGAGGACGTTATGGCAGTGCTCGTTAACACAGGTAAACGGATCTCTACTGAATTAACGATGACTTGGCGTGATCACGAGTTCAAGGTTTGGGTCGAAGAGTTAACCGGGCAGTGGGCTCCTGCTTTCTTATTGGAGGATAACTCAGAGCCTCCTTCTCCAGGGGCGGCTGAAGATCTGGAAATCAGGTCACCGGAAAGTGTCTCCTCCTCACCGCCGGTAATCCCGAAGGCTGTGGATTCGAAAGGTTGCATGGGAGATCGTGATTTGGGTTGCATGGAGAAATCAATCGGTAGTAGTTGCATGGAAGATCGAGACAAAGGTTGCATGGAGAACTCAAACGTCTGCCCGAATTCCGAGACGCATGTCAATGAGGAGATGGGATCTAGGGGTTTGGCGGCTGGAACAGGGCATGTGGAGAGAGATTCAGTGGGCCAGAACTTGTGGAAGAGTTTAATTTTATGGAGCCTAATACGAGTAATGTTGAGCCCAGTTTCCCTTCTGGGCCTTCTTTTCCCCAAAACAGGCCCAACTTCATTACTATGAGGCCTAATCAGAAGTCAAGAGCTAGGAGAGTGGAGACAGGCCTTTTTAGAACCCCTGATCTAAATGATAACGTGGTGGAGGACAATTCTGATCCCTTCAACTTAGCAGAGACATTCCATATTATTGAGGAAGAAGAAAGGGCTGAGAGAGATAGAACAGCTTCGGAGTAGAGAATCGCGGCCGATCCCGAAGTAGCCAGGGATGAAATCCGGGCCAACAGTGTCGAAGTGGAGGTCTCAGAAACTTTGGCTCTGGGCAGCAAGGATGGAATCGAGGTCTGTGGCTTTGAAAATCACGTGATTAAGCTTGTTAATGGAGAAAAGGAGTGCAACCATGCCCAATGAATTATTTATCCTTGAACATCAATGGTGTGTCTGACCCAAATAAGAGAAATTGGGTGCGTAATTTGAAATGCAGTCTGAGGTGCAATTTCGTTGGCCTGCAAGAGACCCACCAGGCCGGAGTGTCGGAGGTGGTGATTAGCCAGTTCTGGGGTAGATCCGCCATGGAGTCTGCGTCGGTTGACTCGGTGGGTAGATCTGGAGGCCTTGTTTCGATTTGGGATCCGAGTGCTTTCAAAGCGGACACAATTATTAAGAGACATAGATTTTTGCTGGTCGCGGGGATTGTTTCAGGCTCTATCGGCAAGCTGAATGTTGTTAATTTACATGCTCTGAATGATCCGAGAAGTCACCGGGAGCTTTGGGAAGAAATTCTGGAGATTAAAGGGCAGATAGAAGGTATGTGGATCTTTTTCGGGGACTTTAATGATGTCAGATCTGAGGATGAAAGAGTGAATTCTAGATTCGATGGGGCTTCTACTGCTGCGTTCAACGGATTCATTCTTCAAGCAGGCCTCGCTGAATTCCCGATGATTGGGGGTAAGTATACTTTTATTTCTGATAATTTGGAAGTGAAACTTAGCAGATTGGATAGGTTTCTGGTTTGCGATAATTTCATGTCGAGCTGGCCACAATCAAAAGTCGAAGTACATAAAAGAGGTCTCTCGGACCATTGTCCTCTATCTTTGTCGTGTGGTTTAATGGACTTTGGTCCCTCTCCTTTTCGGTTTTTTAACTCGTGGGTGGGTGAAGCCCGGCTGGTGAACATTGTGAATATGCACGCTCTGCCTTCATTCTCGCCCAAAAGGGGTGACGCGGCTCTGGCCAGTGTGCTAAAAAATATTAAGAATGACATCAAAAATTGGAGGGCAGAGGTCATATTGATCGCTGAGAAGGATTCGACAGAGTTGCTGAAAAAAGTTGAAGAGATTGAAAGGAAAGCCGAGTACAATACGTTATCTTTAGGTGACAAAAAAACGAGGGTAGAGTGCAGTGTTAAACTAAAAACCATGGAGATCAATAAAGCGAAAGATATGCAACAAAAAGCTCGGGTTAACTGGATCAGGTTTGGAGATGAGAATTCCTCGTTTTTTCACAAGGTGGTGAACATGAATTTAGCGTTAAATCGGATTAATGGTCTGAATTTCAAAGGCACTTGGATTGTTGACCCAGTTGAGATGAAAGCTGAAGTGAGAAAATGGTTTAAAAGTTTTTTCTCCGAGCCTATAAGACGAAGGCCCAAATTTTCCGCCTCTGGTTTGCCGCATATTTCTGGCCAGCAACAATTGTTTTTATGCAGACCATTCTCGGAAGAAGAAGTGAGACTAGCTATTAAGAATTGCGATGGAGGTAAAGCCCCGGGCCCAGACGGCTTTACTTTGAAATTTTTTAAAGCTTTTTGGGACCAACTAAAACCATTGGTGATGTTGATGATGGAAGATTTTCATTCGTCTGGTAGAATAAGTGAGGGATGCAACTCGTCCTTTATAGCGTTAATCCCGAAGAAAAAAGATCCTCAAGAGCTTAAGTGTTTCCGCCCGATTTCGCTCGTCGGCTCGTCTTACAAGATCATTGCTAAAGTTTTAGCAAACCGGTTAAAATTCGCCTTGAACGATATCATATCCCATACGCAATCGGCGTTCGTTGGTGGTAGAAACATCCTAGATAGCCCGATTATTATTAATGAGACGGTGGCAAGGGCTAAAAAGAGTAAGAAAAAGATGATGATATTTAAGGTCGACTTTGAAAAAGCGTACGACTCTATTAATTGGAAGTGCCTCCTTCAAGTTTTGGAAAGTATGGCTTTTCCCGACATTTGGATTAAGTGGGTTAAGGGTTGCCTTTCTTCCGGGTGGGGTTCGGTCTTGTTAAATGGGTCCCCGACGGGAGAATTCAAATTCAGAAGGGGTTTGAGACAAGGGGATCCATTATCCCCTTTTCTTTTTATTATTGTCATGGAAGTTTTGAATCTTCTCATGAAGCGGGCCATCGACTTGGGCATATTCCATGGTATTCGTCTTCCTAATGAAGGTCCGCTTCTTTCTCACCTTTGCTACACAGCAACGTTATTTTCATTGGTGAATGGACGGAAGAAAATGTTGTTAACCTTAACCGTCTTCTTAGATGGTTGAATCTTATCTCCGGGCTTAAGGTAAATCATCACAAATGCAAGTTGTTCGGTATTGGTGTGGATGATGATGAGGTCGAGAGACTCGCTCGGGTTCTAGGATGTGGGATCGGTTCTCTTCCGTTCACTTACTTGGGTGTCCCTATCGGAGCAAATATGAAAAGAGCGAAATTTTGGCAACCCATTATAGATCGATTCCAACAAAAGCTTTCCAAATGGAAAGGTCGATATCTCTCCTTTGCGGGGAGGATGACCTTGGCTAAGGCGGTCTTGGGAAGTCTTCCATCCTATTTTCTTTCTATTTTTGTTGCCCCGAAGTGTGTCTTGAACAAGCTTGAAAAGATTCGTAGGAACTTCATTTGGGGTAAAACGGCTTCGGGCCACAAAATGAGATGGGTGAAATGGGAGAAAATGGTGCGATCAAAAAAGAAAGACGGGTTGGGGCTGGGAGGTATCAAGGAGTTTAATTACGCTATGTTGGTTAAGTGGTGGTGGAGGTACAAAGCGGACCCAAATCAGCTTTGGGCTCGTGTTATCAAAGCTATTCATGACACCAAAAAATGATAAAATGCTAATCCCCGTTAAGAAAACTGTCCCGGGGGTTTGGAAAGATATCGGAAGCATGAAAGAGGTTTTAGAAAAGAAAGGAGTTAATATTCGTGAAAAATTGATAGTGGAGCTGGGTAACAGGTCGAACACAAGTTTTTGGAAGGATGCTTGGCTGGATCAGGTCCCGCTTATGATTTTGTTCCCTGATCTGTATCGGTTAGCAAAAAATAAGCGAGCAATGGTGGCTGATAATGTGCTTCGGATTGGAGATGTTAATCAATGGTCGTGGGACTGGGTTATGGATCCAACCTCAGCCGAAGAATGGAGATAGTTTAATGCTCTTATGGGAAGTCTAAACCAAGCTAAGCTCAATAATTGCAAAGATAAATGGAAGTGGTCCGATTGCACAGAGGAAGAATTTTCAGTCAAACAAGTGAGAGCGGAGCTAACGAAGTCAAATAACGGGCATAAGGAGACGGGATTCAAGTTTGTTTGGAATTCCTGGGCCATTCCTAAGAGTCTGTTCTTGCTCTGGTGGGCTGTCCATGGGAGTATTGCTTCTAAAAGTGAGCTCGTTCGGAGAGGGGTCCCGGTTCAGAATATGCAGTGCTCTCGGTGCGTGTCACACCCCGATTTCCACGTGTCTCACCGGTGGGCCCGGTGGAGGATTACCGTGACGTAGTTGGCAACATTATAGTCAAACCACACAATATATATGATTGCACAGCGGAAGCATAAAGATAATATATTTCAACGTTAAGTACTCTTGCAAAGATATCATTTACGAGAAAAGTACCTGTGATCACGTAATCATCTAGCACTGCTTCCTTCGCCTCCATCCTGAAGACTCTAGCATTGTTCTTCTTGGCCTCTTCAGGCTTCTTGGCATATTTAGGGGAGTTGCTTTTAATGTGCCCTTTCTCGCTGCAGCCGTAGCAGGTTGCATCCTTTATTTTCTTGCAATCCACGGTCTTGTGGTCCTTAGACTTGCACAACCCGCAAGCATACGACTTCGACTGAGTCTGCGAGTTTGATTCGAGCCTACACTTTCCAAAGTGATGTCTCTTGCAAGTCTTGCACTTGGGCTTCTCACCAGACTGTTGCCCATCCTTCCTTGACTCCGACCCCCTCTTGTTATCACCGTTTCCACGGTGTTTCTTGCTCGACCTCCGTGAAGTTTCAACTTCACGCTTTCTCTTTTCAGCTTCTTTGTTCCTTAGCGATCTTTGTCGGACCGCATCCAGAGTAAGGGACAAAGATATATCGGCTACAGATCGAAAGGTCGCTGGCCGAGAGGCCTTCACGCTTGCCTTTATTTCGGGGGCTAACCCACCGATGAAACGAGCGATTCTCTTTGGCTCCAGGGTTACCAGATATGGAACCAACCGGGACATCGTGTTGAAGCTCGTTAGGTAAGCTTGGCAGTCAAGGTTTGTCATCACCAAGGACAGGAAGTCAGTCTCTATCTTTTCAACCTCATGTTGAGGGCAGTAATTCTCCTTGATGAGAGAAATGAATTCCTCCCATGTCATGCTGTATAGAACAGCCTTTCCCGAGGCCTGAACCAACGCCCTCCACCAAGCCAGGGCCTCACCCTTGAATGATTGTGACACATACTTTACCACATCTCTTTCTGCACAGCCGCTGATGTCCACCACGGTGTCCATCTCGTCTAGCCACGTCATGCAGTCAACTGCGCCTTTCTCCCCAGTGAAGTCTCGGGGTTTACAAGATACAAAATACTTGTAGGTACAGCCCCTGGCGCGAGACGCATCAGTATACACTCTCTCTTGACGGACACTGTTTTCATTGGACGAGTGATTATCATCGTCCTTTTTAGGCTTTGACGGTGGTTTGCTGTGAGATTTTGAGTGGGTTTTTGGCTTTGAGTGTGGTTTGGATATGGTTCTACTCCGAGATTCAGTATATTCCTCGTATTGTCGATCCAGAGCTGCCTTAACAGCATTGTCGACAAGAGCTTTCAGTTCTGCGCCCGTCAAATGAACCTGGGCGTTATCATATTCGTCTTCTTTCGAGTGGCTATTTTCTCCACTAGGATCAGCCATGGTAACTTGAATCTGTTACAGAAGATAACGAAAATTTTATTTAGGAGTTTATTATGGAATTGTCTTTTATGGCAATTCATTAACCATTGTAAACAGAGGCCATATCAGGTTAATTTGTTACTCACTTTTATTTAGGATTTGAGTATAACTTATCCTAATTACAAACAATATTGCTAGTGGCATAAAAGCCTAGTCACGAGGACGTTTTTATAATATTAGCCGAGATTACAGAGAATCAAGGTATGAAGGTTTGAACCGTAGTCCTTTTACCCTTTCTGACAGGGAGTCATAGACCACCACTGTCTTTTGTCTTATATGACAATAATTATGGCCCGTAGGCACTACATCACTAATGGATGTTTAATAAGTTTGGCCCGTAGGCACTACATCACTAATGGATGTTTAATAAGTCTGGCCCGCAGGCACTACATCACTAATGGATGTTTAATAATTGATCATCTTTATTGACGATTTAACCCATGATTTATAAATCATTAATTTGGGCTTTGGAATCCTTAGAAGGATTCTTATATAAGAATGACACGTGCGATTTTAACGAATCACATCTGCCATGAACGTTAACATGATTACAGAGGTTAACTGGAATTCTGAATCTTTTAATCAGGTCTTACCATCTTGGCCGGGTCTAAAAAGACACCTGGCTAGGTTTCACTCTTAAGATTGTTTATTTAGTCAGATTTAAATTAAAAGGAATGATTTTGATTTATTCCATATATAGTAATAACAAAAATGAAATTTGTAACATAGCATTCCATAAACTTCAAATATGATTACACGCTGCCCTAAACGGGACTTTTTAAATAAATAATTACCTACGCAGAGGTTTATAGCAAACATATCCACGCAGGGACCAAATACAAGATAGATGTCCGCGCAGGGACTAAAAGATAAGTCCATGTAAGGACTGAAATACGATAAATGTCCACGCAGGGACTAAATTGCAAATACAATATTACATAAGGAGACTAATGGTCTCGTTTCTTCCTCCCTTTTAGTAGGTTTGCAAGGCCCTTGAGAAATCCACGATTACTCTTATGTTCTTGTTCGAAGTCTCGTTCCACACGGTTTAAACGGTGGAGTATTTCTTCTTGCTCCGGTGGAGAAAAACGTGGCTGCTGCGACGGTTGCTGAACCGGAGGTCTAGGAGGTATTGGATACCCATGAGCTGAGTAATCTGGTCTCCAAGAGGTTCCATGGAGGGCATTATAATTTGCCGCTACCACATATGGATCGGCATCATAGTTATAGTTGTAGTGCGTGTGAGTCGGCTGCTCAAACGGATTGTACGCCGTGGAAGCGCCGTACGCTGGTATCGGATTGTCATATCCGAATGGTGGCGGAGGTGGTGCAACTGGTGCAGAATTCACCTCTGCAGGGTGACCAGAAGGTTCCCCAAATTGTGGTTTTTCTTCAGGTACTGACGGAAAGTGACTAGCACTCGAGTGGCGAGGGGTGCTGAAATGAAATTCCCCTCCTCGGGTAGACATCCGTGCGCCTGATCTTCTACGCCTTGGCGGATCTGGAATTACTGGTTGAACCGGTGGCGGTGGTGGTGGCGTAACTGCCACAAACCGCGAATCCTCAGAAGGATCCTGTTGTTGCTGTTGATCGTGAGGCGAGAAATGATGTGAAGGTGTAAAGTACCAGTTACATTGGTCAAACCTCGCCTGGTAGCTATCGGGACCTTGATAGGGCGTTCCATGGAAGGATGACCCATCCGAGATCTCGATTGGATGATTGGGAGTACCCCGTGCAGGCTCGACGGGATCTGTATCCTCGTCCATATCCACTGCATTATCTTCAGAAAAGTGATCCTCTGGTCCTAGAGGGTTATACCCTATTGGCTTTTGGACATAATCCGCTGGGTTAAATTGTCCTATGAAGAAAGGTGAAGGATCGCCATAAGATCGGTGCGAAGCAGATCGCTGTAGAGGTATAAAGGATGGTTGAGGGTTATTGGGATTATTTTCCGAATCTGGTCCAAATGAATGACGGTATGAGGGTGTTGAGCTATGCGAGGTAGAATGTCTCGCAGGTTCAAAAAGGTTTTTTCTTCGTCTCTGTGGTTCTTCACTCCTTGTACTGGAAGGAGCTCGCGTGTTCGAAGGTCCAGCTTCGTGATCATTGTGAGTAATGATCGTTCCTCTGCCTCTTCCTCCTCTTCCTCGTCTGATTGCAGGTGGCATGTTCCTGCTTTCAAAACTTTAAATAACAATAAATAATAAAAAGACAAACTTGGAATAACAATTCGAATTTGCCCTATGTTCTTGTCTAGACTCAAGTATGTGCAATTGTGTAACTGAGATTAAACACAAAGGCTAGTGTTTAATTCACTCAGTGTTGGCTCTGATACCAACCTTTCACACCCCGATTTCCACGTGTCTCACCGGTGGGCCCGGTGGGGGATTACCGTGACGTAGTTGGCAACATTATAGTCAAACCACACAATATATATGATTGCACAGCGGAAGCATAAAGATAATATATTTCAACGTTAAGTGTAATATCAAAGTATCACCATTGTTGAATTAAAATCCACAGGGGATCAATAAAAATAACCAAAAGTATTGTTCAACAGACTTCAGGCATCTTAAGCTTGCGAGACTTCTAATGATGCTAAGGAGAAATCCCAGCCAATTACGCATAGTACCTGCATTTAGTCTTTTTGGGGAAAATACGTCAGTTTACACTGGTAAATACATTCAACTGACACTTTTGTAAAAATGTTTAATAAAATTGGTTTAAATGCTCAAGGCACAAACTCTTTATAACTTGGGATAATTTATAATCAAATCTTGTAAAGAATTACATGTTTACTATGCGTTCGGTCGCCCGGGTCGTGCCGGGTTAAAGTTTAATAGACACACCACATAGCATAAAACCGTGGTGGGTAAACCAACGGCTACACTTTTATAGTCATGGACATAATGCCGGGTGTACGCCTACACCCGGATGTCGAGGTCGTGGCCATTCGTAAATGCTGCCAAGGATATCCGGGACATGGTCATTAAGCCCCCAAAGGCGTAAAGCCAACAAAACAAGTTTTTAAACGGGTCACATTGATAATACCCAACTACTAATGAGTTGGGGTCAATTGCCCGACCAAGCGGTATTTTAGATATCGTAACCCAAGCCCGTATAACGGAAAATAAGTTAAAAGTATTTAACTTTGCAAGTATAATTCCTTAAATTGAAATAAATTGCAGATAGCTTTTACTGGTCCCCTAATCTGGAACGAAGGTTTAATTTAACCTATTAGAATCCTAACGGGTCTTTAATTTAGCCGTAGCTTAGACCGGTCAGTTTCAAAGTATAGTTACGGTTTAATCGCGTGAAGGGCGAAAACCATGAATGGAGTGTGATTTTGACCCAACAAGTTTGAAGACTTGTTTTATATGGGTATGATAATCATACTCTGGATTTTGGGGTCAAAACAATATGGTTTGACCCGTTTTGGCTAATTTATGTAAACTAGTTACATAAGCCGAACCATGCGTGCAAAAGGCGCAACGGGTAACCGTAAGAGTCCTACACTGTTTTCCTAAGTCAACATGCCTTAAAGAGGTTGTGGTATCAGTAGGATACCTTCCATAATGCCCGTAACGAGTTTAAGTTGATATTATGCCCCGTAGGGGTATTTCGGTCTTTTTAAAGATTATAAAAGAGGTTTCAGAGTTCTACAGGAAATCTGAGTTTCCCGAACAGTTGATAAAGTCTAAAATACTTTATTTATTAATTAAAATCAGTAGCAACTGGAATCGGGTCAAAATACCTTGTAGAACTCAAGTTATGGCCGAAAAGGGTATATTCGGTATTTACCGAACCGTTGCCATAACCGCAGGTTATGAACAGGTTAAAAATAATTAAAAATCTTTAAAAATCCAAACATATTATTTTACATCAGTGAGCAAAAGGTTTGGTGTCGAAATCCGGGTTTAGATAGGCGTTATGCTAATTGCGCTATTTAATTACTAAAGTTTCGCAATTTGCGCTATTTAGCATAACTCCTATTCTGGACCTCGGATTGACATGAAATTTTAGGGACATGCTTAGAAATCAGTAACCAAGGTTATGATCCTTTCACATGCCCGAAATTCTCGTTTTAAATTAAAAAGGGCGTTACGGTCAACTTTTAAGCATTTAACGGAAATGTGTAAAAGGCTCGGACAAACAACGAACCGGTCACAGAGGGTTATACCATCATGTAACCTGGTCCTAAGAGAGTCCTAAGGCATATCTAAATCAAACTTTAACGGGTCAGAACTGAAGTCAATGCAAAAGTCAAACTTTTGCGACTTTCGGCTCCGAACCGGGTCTAAACAGAAAATGGTCGGATCAAACAAGCTTAGACTAGTTTATATACTTATTATCATGTTTTATGAGTGTTCAAATAGGTTACATATCATCTACATTACAGGTTATGCAAGAAATCGCAAAATGACATTTCTGTTGACTTTTTCTAAGCATGTTTGACTCGATATTTGAACTAGTTAGAGTGGTGATCAGGGGGAACCCTTTTAAGGGTTTAATGCCCACATGAGTACCAACATATAACTACCTTTGATTCGGTTAATCACTGGACCATTTGTGATTAACCGTTAAGTCAACCGTTAGTTACGACGGATTGACTTTTAAGCTAAAAGTAAGCAAAAACTAAATAAGAAAGGGTCAAGCACACTTACTGAAGTCCTATGCAAGACAAGAGATGAGTAGAGAGTGTTCTTGAGCTCCAGATGTGATCAATGAAGGCAGAACAAGGTGTGAGGAACTTGTTTGCACAATGTGGCCTTTTATAGGCAATGAAGACCCATAAGATCATCACAACAAGGCCTACAAGGGTTCCTTGATGATCAACAACTGTCCTAAAGTGTTAGGGAGTGATTAGGGGTCGCCCATATCTCTGGAAGATCCTTACATTAATGATTTACCATTTTAAACAGCCAACAGCCAACTTTCTGTCGCTGGGCGTCGCTTACGGACCGTATGGCATGGGCCTTGCGGTCCGTAAGCCTATGGCGGAAATACTTTTACCCTTTCACCCCCTTACGGTCCGTAAGGCATGACCCTTACGGTCCGTAAACGCTCATCAGAGGCAAAAAAATTAACCTTTCATGCATTGAACGGTCAACTTGCAATATATGTTTTTGAATCCGGGACAAGTCAGTATGAGGCCCCTTTTAACCCATGCCTAGCCAGATATCACCATGTATTATGGGCTTGCATAAGGATGGGGTTTAAGAACCATTATTTGTATTGCATTATTTCTTTAAAATCCAATATTTAGCAAACTTTGACACTTTTGATTATTGGTAATTACCGGATTAAGATATATTAGATGCTTATTATTTTGCTTAGGGTCTTGGGATTTATAATGACGAAGTCGCTCAGAGGTAGAAAATTAACATGTCGACATATTCGAAAATCCTACCGCAAATCTTAATTAAATTCGGGTTTATATTATTTTTGTCATAAGCGACACGTGTCATTTATTTATTGGACACAAAATTTCGAGGTGTTACATCCTCACCCCCTTAAAATAAATCTCGACCCGAGATTTACTCAAACAAATAAGGTTATTTTTCTTTCATCGTGGCTTCAATCTCCCACGTGAATTCGGGACCTCTACGGGCATCCCACTTGACCTTCACTATAGGTACATGCTTCCTTCGAAGCTTCTTTACCTGTCGATCCTCAATCGACAAAGGTTTTTTCACAAATTTCAAGCTCTCATCTATATGCACATCTGTGTGTGGTATCACCAGTGATTCATCAGCGAAGCATTTCTTTAGATTGCAGATGTGGAACATATTGTGAATTCCATTGAGCTCCTCCGGTAAGTTTAACTTATAGGAAACGGACCCGACACGTTCGATAACCTCGAAAGGTCCTATGTATCTCGGGCTTAGTTTGCCTTTCTTGCCGAAACGCATCACCCTCTTCCAGGGTGATACTTTAAGTAACACTTTTTCACCTACTTCGAAGTGAAAATCTTTACGCTTTGGATCTGCGTAACTCTTCTGCCTATCACGGGCAGCTTTGAGACGGTCTCGAATCTGGACAATCTTGTCCGTCGTCTCGAAAACTATCTCTGGTCCTGATAATTGGACATCTCCAACTTCCGCCCAACAAACAGACGATCTACACTTTCTACCTTGAAAGGCGCAGCCTTAATGCTGGTATGGTAGCTATTGTTGTAGGAGAATTCGATTAGTGGTAGGTTCTTATCCCAACTACCACCCAAATCGATAGCACATGCACGCAGCATGTCTTCTAACGTTTGAATAGTACGCTCACTCTGACCGTCTGTCTGAGGATGGTAAGCCATACTAAAATTCAAACGTGTGCCCAAAGATTGCTGGAAGCTTTTCCAGAAATGAGACGTGTATCTAGTATCCCGGTCAGAGATAATAGACACAGGTATGCCATGCAGGGCTACAATCTTATCAACATATAACTGGGCTAACATATCGGAGCTATAAGTCTCCTTGATGGGTAAGAAATGCGCTGACTTAGTCAGCCTATCAACGATAACCCATATTGTGTCATTCCTTTTCCTCGTCTTGGGTAACTTGGTAATAAAATCCATAGTTACACATTCCCACTTCCATTCAGGAAGTTCAGGCTGTTGTAGCAAGCCAGATGGCTTTTGATGCTCAGCCTTGACTTGCGCACAAGTTAAGCATTTTGCTACATAAGCGGCTACAGACTTTTTCAAGCCTATCCACCAATAATTTGCCTTTAGATCCTGATACATCTTATCAGCTCCAGGATGGACAGAATATTTGGAACTATGGGCTTCCTGGAGGATAACATCTCGTAGTCCTCCATAAATTGGAACCCATATTCGTCCATTCAATCGTAAAATTCCGTCCTTGCTAAGAGTTAACTGCTCCTCAGTTACTCCTAACTTTTCTTTAGGATAGTTAGCTTCCAACACAGCTTCTCTCTGTGCAGCTAACAACCTTTCAATCAAATTATTCTTGACTTCAATGCTCTTGGCATTGATTCGAATGGGTTTCACCATTTCCTTTCTACTTAAGGCATCAGCGACTACATTCGCCTTGCCGGGATGATATCTGATTTCACAATCATAATCATTTAAAGTTTCCATCCAACGGCGTTGCCTCATGTTTAACTCCTTCTGATTAAACAGATGTTGAAGGCTCTTATGATCAGAATAGATCACAAACTTGATACCATACAGATAATGCCTCCACAGTTTTAGTGCGAACACAACGGCACCCAGCTCCAAGTCATGGGTGGTGTAATTCTTCTCGTGTACCTTTAACTGTCTCGAAGCATAGGCAATAACCTTGCCTTTCTGCATGAGCACACATCCCATGCCAGTGTGTGACGCGTCGCAGTAAATTACGAACTCTTCGGTACCTTCAGGTAATGTGAGCACGGGAGCGTTGCTCAACTTTTGCTTCAGAATATCAAAGGACTCCTGCTGCTTAGGGCCCCAAACAAATTGTATCTTCTTCTTGGTCAGGGAAGTTAAGGGCGCAGCAAACCTTGAAAATTTTTCAATGAATCGCCTATAGTATCCTGCCAATCCCAGGAAACTACGAATCTCTTTAGGCGTCTTCGGCTCTTGCCAGTTCATAACTGCTTCAACCTTAGCGGGATCCACTTGGATGCCACGCTCGCTGACGACATGTCCAAGGAATTGGACTGCTCGTAGCCATGCCTAGCCAGATATCACCATGTATTATAGGCTTGCATAAGGATGGGGTTTAAGAACCATTATTTGTATTGCATTATTTCTTTAAAATCCAATATTTAGCAAACTTTGACACTTTTGATTATTAGTAATTACCGGATTAAGATATATTAGATGCTTATTATTTTGCTTAGGGTCTTGGGATTTATAATGACGAAGTCGCTCAGAGGTAGAAAATTAACATGTCGACATATTCGAAAATCCTACTGCAAATCTTAATTAAATCCGGGTTTATATTATTTTTGTCGTAAGTGATGGAGAGTGTGAAACCTAAGCCTTAAGTGTATTAAGTTGTGTGAGTTAATGCGTTTTATGAGATTATATCTTTTGAATATAGTAACTACGAGTGTTTGTGGCTTTTGTAGGTAAAATGCATAATTCGGTGATGTTAAGTACGTGGAAGCGAGAGGAATGATCGAGGATGATTATTGAGAGAGATCGTAATATTCGGGATGTGCTCAGCTTCGAAATATAACTCGGAGATCCAATAAATGTGATGCTACAAAGTTTAGGGGCCTTTGTTCACGGTCCCACTTAAGGTTCAAAAACCGTAATTTACGGTTTACATGTGCTGAATCAAAAAGTGAACAGAAGATTCAAACCGTAGCTTACGGTTGTCATGCGTAAGCTACGTTGGTTAGTGTGCCATACATCACGTGATTGAAGGAGTCTACATCACCAATATCAATCATCATCTTTAGCAAAAGAATGAATCATCACAATTGGAGGCACTAAGTCAAAATATCTAATCATCATAGAGTGCACGTGAATTAGGAGGAACAAAGAGGCAGCCAAAAATAAAAAAACAATAGTCAACAGCATCATCAGTTGGACGAGTTCGGTGGAGGATTGTTGTGGTTTTAATTAATCATCATAATTGTTTTTAGTCAATAACATATGCACGTGGACTTGGAGCAAAACAATACACATATACAAAGGCATAATGGGCCGGCATCTTCTAGATATAATGGGCCGAACCCTATGGAAGTTGGGGCAGCCGTAGAGAGGAGAGAAAGGATCGATTGGAAGGCAGGGACATATCGTCGACTTTTGGCTCCCATCATCACAGACAACAACTCGTCATCATTAATCATCACACATCATCGATCAAGCACAACACCGTATCAATCATGTCTTCATCACTATCTCAAGCCTTTGAAGATCGAACGAGTATCATGAGCGGCTAAATTCCTCGTGGACACTTCGGGTGAATGATTCTTGTGAGACACTTTTAATTCTAGTTTCTGTTTGTATTGAGATTTGGATTTGTAGTCGGGTGACAGCCGACTATTTGCGTGATTATATAATTTGTGTGACAGACAAATCCTGAGTGACGTCAGAGTTATAATTATGTGTTGAATCCAATTATGCTTTTGTTGGTTGAATGATTCCTATGTATGTTTGTGTTAATATTTCTCTGATCAATTAATATTAAGATTTTGAACTGCATAGTAATTGATAGATGTGACAGATTTACTATTTAATCAATAGCATCCAATAAAATCAGAACTAGGTTATTAGTAATTACAGATTCTGAATCCCGGAGTGATCACCTTTTCTTATCATTGTTTTAGCAAGTTCTCAAAGTAATTCAAATATTTACAAACAAATAATAATTAGCATTAACCATAGACTCCTCTGGATTCGATAACAGTGCGGGTTAAGAGAAGAAACTACGAATCACCTGTTTGTCGAATGTATGTGGGCTAGGTGCATCTGGTGGAACGTTTTAGCGTGGCTGCGAATCCCATTTCCTGCAGATTGTAACTCCATCGATGATCTGATGCGTTTTTTAGCTGAGTGCCCTGGTAGTAAGAATTGGAAACGATTTGTTAACACAATCGTTGCGGCAACAGTTTGGCGGCTCTGGTTCGCCCGTAACCAGAAGGTGTTCGAAGACAAATTCCTTCCGATCTCGAAGACAATGGAGCAAATTAAAGAAGACTCGTACACGTGTATCAAGAACCGATCTAAGTTAACGAGACTTGGCTGGGAAAAATGGATTGTGTTCGATATCGCTGATTTGATGTAATTGTTCTTTGTTTTGTTTTCTGTTTTGTTCCGTTGTTTTGTTCCCAGTTTCTTGCTGGCTCTTTATATTTATATATAAAGTGAGTTGCCGTTCAAAAAAAAAGTTATAGAATGAGGGGCTGTTTGGCAACTTCTGAATGGTTAAGTGCTGAATGAGTAAAAGATCTGAACCATTAAGTGTTGCACCAGTAAGAGGTCTGAACCATTAAGAGCCAGTATAATGTTTAACCATTCAAAGACAAATGTCTGACAAATTCATATTAGAGGTCTTAACCATTCAGACTTAGCATAATACTTAATCATTCAGAGGTAAATGTTTGAACCATTCAGACATTTGTTCGCGAAACAAACAGTCTGAATCATTAAGGGGCTGTTTGGTAGCCTCTTAATGGAACCATTAAAAGGTTACATCTGAATCGGTCAGAGTTAAGAGTGTTTGGTTCACCGAAACAAAACATCTGAATGGCTGAATGAGCCTCTGAATCGTTCAGTTTTAGAACATCGCTGAATGAAAAAGAAGACACCTCTACCCTTATTCGCGTCTCCCTTTCTCCACATACCTTTACCCTCACCGTTCACACCCCATCCACAGCACAACCTCGTCGTTCTCTCTGGCGATATTCAGACTAATATTCAGTCACGTCTGCCAGTTGTCAGGTATGTAGTCTTCTCCTATCTTGTGCTGTATTCATTTTTTATAACAGTTTTGCCCTAATTTCTTCGATCTGTGCAACACTTTTCCCCAATTTCTATGTGCTTTTGTGTTGTGCGTATCAATCTATGCAACACTTTTGCCCTAATTTCAATTTATTTACTGATGAATTGATGTGATAAAATAACCATAAAAGATATTTTTGATAGCTTTGTAGAAGATATTGTTCTTCAACAGGTAACCATCTGTTTTGGTTGGGTCTTCAACAGGTAATATGTGTTTTCTCCAGCTTATAGTTGCGTGGGAAGATGAGGTTTGATAAGAGAAAGCCAAAGCTAAGATCTTTGTTATTCCAAAGATGAAGGGTTTCTGGTATGTGGTGTTGTTTTTGTTGTTACACTGCCAAAAAAGATAACAGTTTCTTGGTGTTTGAAGCTTACATTCAAGGACTAAAATAAAAGGATTGGGGAAATGTTAATCACATTTTAGTGGATTGCCCTTCGTGCGGTTAAGGGGACGAAGATGTTGATCACATTTTAATGGATTGTTCTCGGGCTAGAGGCGTGTGGGGCATTATTTTTTATTTGGTCGATTGCCCATGTCTGCTATCGGGAACAAAGTTAACGACCTCATCCATCTCGCGAAGAATTGGTCTTCAAATCTGAAGATGAACAAGGTTTTACGGTTCTTTATGCGACAGTTTGGAGGTTATGGCTATCTCGGAATGGGAATATGTTTAATGGGAAGAACACCCTGATGAGGAAGTAAAGACGGAGTTTTCTTATGCTTATCCGATCGTTCAAAGGTGTCTGCTGAATGGAGCAAATGGTGCAGCTTATCTGTGGCTAATTGTAATCTGTTTTGGCTTTGAAGTTCATGTTTGTATGTTTTGGTTTTTTGCCTTTGTTTGTACTTGCTGGACACCTCCTCTTCAGCTTCTTGCTGAGTGGAGTGTGCTCTTTGGTTCTTGATTCTTGATCTGTGTTTCTTTATCCCCTAGAATATGTCACACTTTCATGTCGTTACAATTTGTTGCAATTTGTTGTATGTTAATGCATTACTTGATTAACAATTAAATATTATATCATGTATATACTTTAATAACAGCTCTAATAATTGAGAAGTAATAACTTTTAACCTAGATATTAATAAATTATTGTATATTTTTAACAAATATCTAGTAATAAACTTCAAAACAATTTTATTATATTGATGTAAATGTATAAACTTTAATAATAGTTACATTATTTTGTAATTTTCTTTTAAAATTATTCATATAATTCAACACAAAATCGTTTAGAAGGGTAAAATAGTCATTCTGCATAGCTATTCAGAGGTCCAACCAAACAGCACTTGGTGGCTCAGTACTTAGTGGTTCAGAGCCTCTTACCCAGTCAGACCTCTTACTGGTTCAGCACTTACTGGTTCAGAGGTTGCCAAACAGCCCCTAAGTGTTAAACCAGTAAGAGGTCTGAACCATTAAAAACCTCATTAAGAGGTAAACAAACAGCCCCTAAGAGTAGTATAAAATAAGGGTGGTTAAATAGTGTGAATATGTTAATGTTTGGAAAGGCTTATGATCTATTTAGTAATGGAAACGAAAATATGTACAATGTTAAAAGTTTTTCACCAATGAGCCAAATGTATATGTTTTAAGAAACTAAGTTTGGTAATATTTGAATGGTTAAGTGCTAAACTAGTAAGAGGTCTAAACCATTAAGTGCTGAACCAGTAGAGGTCTGAACCATTAAGAGCCTGTATAATGCTTAACCGTTCAGAGGCAAATGTCTAACCAATTCAGATTAGAGGTCTTAACCATTCAGAGGCAAATGTCTGAACCATTCAGACATCCGTTCACGAAACAAACAGTCTGAACCAGTAAGAGGTCTAAACCATTAAAAGCCTCATTAAGAGGTAAACAAACAACCCTAAAACAAAATCCTACATGCCTGTGAACTATTTATCCTGATACTATTTCTCTATTTTCTCTAAGATAAAATGGTATTGCAAGTGTGTTGTGTTCTCATTATGTGTAACTACGAGTGAATAGCTAATGAGGTATCTAAATACATGCAACAACTTACAAAGCTTCAAGACTAAAGCGAGAGAGCGGTAGTGCAATATTCCTTGCCGAGAATACTATCACCACTCCCACACGGCCATACCCCATTTAGATATCTCATCAGCTTATGATTATAGGGTTGTTTGGCAACTTTTGAATGGGTAAGTGCTGAACCAGTAAGAAGGCTAAACCATTAAGTCCTAAACCAGTAAGATGGATGTCTGACCTATTAAGAGCCAGTGTAATGCTTAACCATTCAGAGGTAAATGTCTGAACCATTCAGACATCTGCTTGTGAAACAAACAGTCTGAACCATTAAATAGTAAACCAATAAGAGGTCTAAACCATTAAAAAGCTCTAAACCATTAAGAGCTAAAACAAACAGCTCCTATTTGTAACTTCTTGAAGTTTGACAAGTTATCATTGAGGGTTGGCTTTCCACTAAAGATGATACGTTGTCACCTAAAACCTTCTCACCGATGAAGAGGCTTTGTTGAAAGGATGCTACGTGTCAGTGTCATATGGCACTTTCGTACTTCGGCAGCCAGCTTTGGGCCTGTGCGGGATGTGCCACCGCACAGGGCCCATAATATTGAGGGGCCCAAAATTGTTTAAAAATATACCTATAATTTATATATAAATCTTTTAACAAAAAAAACATCAACAAGTTGACTCTTTGGTGAAGTGGAAGGGTCACTTTTTTACCGCTTTAAACGTCCCGTGTTCGATTCCCTGTGGTGTTGTTTTCTTTTTTCTACTTTTATCGAGTTCTTCCAAGTTTTCTACTTTTTTTGAGTTCTTCCAAGTTTTGTTTGGGCCTCAAGTGGATGATTCAGCTAGCTTATTGTTTAATTGGTGGAAACTCATAAGGCCCCTATGCTCCCATAAATTTACTTTTTTAGTTTAGTTTAATTTTTGTAAGTTCTTTCTTTTTATTTTCCCTAATGTTATCATTTACATAATAAGTTCTTGGTGGAAACTCATAAGGCCCCCACAAATTTACTTTTTTAGTCTATAGTTTAATTTTTGTAAGTTCTTTCTTTTTTTTCCCTAATGTTATAATTTACATAATAAGTTCTTTCTTTTACAATATAAACCTTGTAGGACTCCGTTTTCTAGTTTCATTTATTTTACTTGTATGAATGGTTAGTGTTGCAAACTAATTTAAATATGTTTATACATATTACAGTTCTTTTTGCTAAAAGAATTGAAGTGTTGGTTATTTATTTTTGCTTGTTCATAAAACTAATGTTAGGTGTAATAATCTATTTCTAATATAAAACTCAGATATTTTTCTCAATCCATGCTAATTTGAGCTTTGTATTAACTCTATCAACATGAATAGTTGTGATAATTGATAAGTTTTTTTTAATAATCCTGAAATTAATTGTGCTCATTTTCATACATATGTTTAGATAACACTTGAACCCTATATGTTGATTGAAAGATGTGATGTGCATATTAAAATCTTAGTTGCTGATTGTGGACTTTGAGATATAAAAAATGTCGTCCGACTCTGAAACTTGTTCATCCGTCTAATACAAATGGAGACCTCACTATTTAACATAGATCATTTTGCTATAATAATTTTTTATTGTTTATTGTTATTATAACCATCGTCATAATACTAATACTGATTTTATATACAAATATTTATATTGAGGGCCCCGGTTATCCTACTCGCACGAGGCCTAAAAATTCTTAGGGATTTTTAGAGACGGCCCTGATTAAGTGTAAATAATAATAATAATAATAATAATAATAATAATAATAATAATAATAATAATAATAATAATAATAATAATAATAATAATAATAATAATAATCTATACTTTCTATAAAAGGAGAAATCTAAGTGACATAAGAAAAGTTGATGTGTCAGCAGTAGAGCATGCCCAACAAGGCTTTTCTTATGTCATTATTACATCAAAAGCCTAATATTAAAAGCCTTTACAATTCAAAGGTGACCCACATTTAGATTCCAAAGGTCTGCCCATTTAAAACCTCTGTAATAAAAAACCACTGTCCATTCAAGCAACTGTAATCAAAACCATTGTCCATTCAAAGGTCTGCCCATTCAAACGAATGTAATCAAACCACTGATGATTCAAAATTCAAACTTCAAAACATCTGACGATTCAATATTATGGCTCCAAATTCAAAATTCAAAATTATGGCTCCAGGTATATAACATATCATCTTCTTCAATCAATTACTCTCTCTAATCAATTTCTCTCTCAACTCTCTCTCTCTCTCTAAAACTCACTTTCTCTCTGTTCCCAGTTCCCTCAAAATTCTGGCTCCACACTTTCACCTCTCCCTCAAATCCAGTTCCCTCAACATCTGTTCTCAACATTTTATAATCAAACATCTGTTCCCAATTCAAAATTCTGGCTCCACATTCAAAATTCAAAATTCAAACCATATTTTCTAATTCTATAAATAAGACATAATTATCTGGCTCCACATTCAAATCTCTCTCGCTGATATCTGCGAGCGTGTCTCTCTCTCTCTCAAATGCATCTTTCTCGTGATTCAGCCGTTATTCTCCGATTACACTTCTATGTTCGAATGTTTGATGATTCTGTTTACATGTTATCGTTCTGGTATCATTGTTCCAACATCGTCGTTTCATTGAAGCTCCCCATCACACATCAACCTTTCAATATCGATGTTGCAGTATAATTGTTGCAACATCGTGAAAAGTTGCATGTGCTACATTCTTTGATGGGAGAGTTGCAAGTTCAACCGACAATATGTATCTTCTATCGTGAAAAGTCAGTTGTGCTACAACTGTTGAGAAGAGACCTTTGCATTTTAGGTTTGTTTCTTATTTTTGATTAACTGTTAAGATGCATGTTTATATTATTAAAATGAACTACTACAGAGAAAAATAGGAATTTAATGAAATATTTATAAAGTATTGCACGCTAGGGTTAACACTTGCTAAGATTTCGTAGACTCTAGACTTTCTCCATGTGATTTCATGCTCTCTTTTTAATTTCAGGTCAATTAGCATGTTGCAGATTTTCTGATCCTGTTCTAGAAGTTGTGTCAGAAACTCTTCTGCATTCTTCTGGAACTCTGATGGAGGAGAGTGGAGGACTTCATCGAGCAATGCTATGCTGTTCCAGGTTTTGTTGTAATTAGTATTGTTGATTATGTCGACTTTCCTGTTTAGTTCTTGGTCTGTTCTTTGTTCTTTGAGTGACCACATCGAGAATTGTGTTTTAAGATCGCTGGTGTCTGACCAGTGGTAGAAACTGAAGTTTGCCATGTAGATTTTTTGTTGGTTTTCTGATTTGGAACTATTTTTTACAGAAAGTGATTTGTAGGATGAGTTGTTGATGTTTTGAATCAAAAGTAATCATCGGTCTTTTGTAGAGTTTGAAAACGCATCTACATGGTAAATGAAGAGTTTAATTGTAATTTTGATAATCTGCTTTTGTTTTGAATTTCGATATTTTGTCCCTTGGGTTTCTTGGTATTTAATTTTACAGTTTTCTCATAAAAGTTGGGGTTTTGAAAAGGTTTTTGCATTAAAAGACTGTTGTTTTGAAATATTGTAACACCCCAAAATTTCATAAATGTTTATCTTAATGCTTAAATGCTTCAAATGAGTAGTTAAGTTGTAAATAAATAAAGGAAGTTTAAAAAGGGTTAGAAAATATGCAAGAATGACAACCTAAGCAACTTTGAGGGGTAGAACATGTAAAATATGTTATTAAGTATGAAAAAAAATTAAAAACCCAGTGTTTTGTGGGTGTGTGAGTCGCGAACCAGAGGGCAGGAAGGGGAAACCCTACTCCTTCAACTCTTCACAAAAAATTCAAGAATTGATGATGAAATCAGACACGAAATCGAATGCATGAACCAAGGATGATGATCCCTTAAGCAGTTCTAACATCAAGTAAGTTAAATTTTATGATTTGGAGGTCTTGAATAAAATGGATTATGATCAATTCGTAAATTGATATGAAATTAAGCAAGATTATGAATTAGAATCACCAAATAGAACTTGTGTTGTGTGTGATTTTGAGTAATTTCATGGTTTGAAGCAAAACCCACTTGTTCAAGTAGTATGATGTTATGTGATGATCTTGTAGTTGTGAAATTTGTTTAAATATTATGAACTAGTTAGTGTGTGATGCATAAATATAGGTTAGATTGAAGGATGGTATGAAATTAATGTAATTCTTAGTGGTGATGATGAAGGAAGATAAGAAATAGGAATGAAAGCATGATTTAGTTGTACATTGTGCATGAAACGGTGTACGCACACCAAGTGTTTGATGAAATGCCTAGTGTAGGATAGTGTGGGAAATTTCATGCTAACTAATGAATGAATATGTGTTGAGTATGGTAATGATATAATTAATGATAGTTGAATATAAGAGACGCGTAGTAGAAGGAATTCATGAGAAGGTGTTGTTGATGATATCATTTGGGTGGAAATGTGCATTAGGAGCTTGTACCATATGCTTGAACGATGAGGATGCACATCATGTATTGGATCAATTTCTTATTGGTAATGTAGGATTTGATGTACACTAAATACAAAACATGTGAACTTGCTAGTAATGATGTTATGACTTCGTTTAAATAGGCTCACCTTGTATGTGGTGGTCAAATGTGGGATAATGAAAGCATTAACATGTGAAAGTATGTGTATGTGAATGCGTATGTGTATGTAGTTAGGTGATCGTGTGGATGTA
The DNA here is from genome assembly GCF_002127325.2 of Helianthus annuus. NCBI lineage: Eukaryota > Viridiplantae > Streptophyta > Magnoliopsida > Asterales > Asteraceae > Helianthus > Helianthus annuus. Next base: position 167,424,245 of record NC_035447.2, on the reverse strand, counting down.
AGCATATTTCATCATGATTGTTATATATATATATATATATAGTGATGCTTGTAATGCCTAATAATACGGATATATGAGGTTATGTCATAAGTTATATGTTAAACCGCTGACTTCTGAAAGTCAACTACGCGTCTACGCATAAGAAGCATGATTTGATTTGTTGTCTTAAAGGTAGGATCATAGGAAGTCGCATGGTACATGTTATGTTAATACGCGTTATTTGCGATGACATGATGAATTACATTAGTTTGAAAGGATATGAAATTGATTATATGTCTTATGCTTGTTAGTTGTGACTAAAGGAAGTCAAATGTGAAATATGCGGTTGATATGATCATTAACATGTACAATGATGTATGCTAACGAAAATGTGATTTGGTGACATGAAAGTATAGGAATCATGTCAAGACGGACTCAAGCATGAAAGGCTAACGGGTCAAGAGGAGACAAGGAATCGGATACGAACCCGGATGCACGAGGTAAGTGATTCCGTAATCACTTCTTAGTTTGTTCAAGTAATGTAGCGTTTTAATTAATTAAACATGATGTATAATGTTAAATATGGATTTAGTTGAATGAAATCGGTGAATTTTTCTAAGTAGACCAAACGGGTCAAAATGAGGTCTTATGATTATATCGAAATGTTGTATAAGAAATGGCTACGGTAGTATAACCGGTTAATGAGTAGAATTGCACATAAGTACGCAATCCGGGAATCGGACATGTGGTTTAATAGTCAAAAGACTCAGATGTGAGTTTGGTTTAATAGATATACATTTGCGCAAGTGGAGGTTTTAGTAACAAAGTTTGATTCGTAGATTTAAATGGAATGAATGAGTTTAATGAATACCGGGTATCGGGTGCGTAAACCCCAAGTATGAAACTCTGGATAAAATAAAAGTATTATGGTTATAATGTTCATGTATGTTTTGGGTTAAAACAAATGAGTGGTTTGATGAAAACATAAACGGGTCGAATAATTTGAAAATGATTATTAAGCCGAAAGCGCGTAAGTTAAGAATTTCCTTAAACCGAACGTGGGATTTCAAGTCCATATGATAGAGGATTAAATTAAGATCACGTAGGAAAAAGAATCGGGTAAAACGGACAAGAAATGAGAAAGTTATGACCAAAACTGTAAAAATTCGTCATGCTGAAAGTTGCAGGTCTGAACCAGGCGCAAGGTTGCGCCCCCCTGGCACAAGGTTGCGCCCCTGACTGATGTCTTCTGTATTGCGCCAGAACTGGCACAAGGTTGCGCCAGATTGGTTTCTTCTTGCGCCAATTGCTGGTTCTTTCATATTTTTCGCATTCTTCAACTCTAAACTTGTGTGAAGGCTATCTAAATACGTTATATGCATTATATAACTATATGTAAGTATGTAAGCATGTACGTGTAGATGTGTTTATGTTTGCATGTATGTTTTCGGGTGTATGTAAATAGATGTATGACTATACATATATGAAAGTATGTACATATGTATTAAACGGGATTGAATGTACACAAAGGAATAAAGCTTGTATGTATGTATGTATGTAAGTATGTATGCATGTATGTATGTAGGTATGAAATGTGTATGAACATACGTGTGTAGGTACTTATCCATGAAGTAGGATTTGTTGTGCATGAAAGAAAGGATCTTGTATATATGCTTATATATATGGCTCTAACATGTTTGAATGGTCATGTTACTAATGGCGTGCCATGGTGAAATAAGTGTAACGCAGGAATAGCAAAGAAGTCTCACCGCGGGTCGTATGATCAGATGGAAAGCCGGAATGTAAAGAGTTAACGGAACGAAAAATAAACGTGAATGAATTTTACATGTTTATGATGCGTACTGATGTTTATGAATTTTATGTGGTGAGCGCAGGTAGTACGAGATACGAAGGATCTTCAAGGGATAGAGATCAAGGACCGAGTCACTAGTGAGATTGTACGGGAACGTTGATGTATATAATGTAGTAAACATAAGCTATGTTTTTACCTAATAAATAAGTCGATTGATGGATCTATGTGAAGGATGTATGTTAAAGTTAAATTTTAAATAAGTTAAGGTATTTATAATGAAAGAAATTTTATGGCTTAAACTTCCGCTGCGATTTTTTTGTCAATTACGAGTTAGGGTCTTACAAATATACATTAATATATTTATATATATTAAATCTACACGTTTTCATAATTATAAAGTTCAGTATATTAACTCATAGTCACTTCACCTGTTTTTCATCACGTTTTCCTACGAAGATATCATACTTTCAGGAAAGTCGAGTAATATAGTTTATTCAAATGGCCTCACTCACAAATGCAAAATCGGATGATTTCAAGCAGCGTTTTGTCAGGAAAATCGAGGAACATGTGTATGAAGACAGGGCTACTCTTCAAGAGTTGAAGAGATGTTTTGATGGATTGCAAGTTGACCTGTTCACTAGAGAGCAGGTTTCTAGAGATCTTATGCGCATGCCTTCAACTTCCGTTCGTGAGCTTTGTGTTGTCAGTAATATAGAGTGCGATGATAAAGACGTTGAGTTCATGGCGATGCTGAAGGACATACATCGAGAGGTTCAGCAATCGATGGAGTTGAAACTAAAGTTTCTTAATTCTTGCTGTTATTGTTAGATTTGAACTTTAATGTTGTTCAGTATGTGATGTAATTATTGAACTTTAATGTTGGCATGATGATGATGTGTTTCATGTTGTCAAAACCAGGGAATTGTCAGATAATATATTGCTTTGCCCGATTAGATTATGTGTTAAATTATAGTTCTTTAAGTCATTGTTTTGTTTTCTTGAATTTTATGTAATTTTCTAAAGAAATACAATAACAAACAGTGGTTTGAACATCTGTTTGACTTTTGGTCAATAGTTAATGGAAACCCATGTTAGGTTCAACCGTGTTTTGAAGAGGAAAACAGTGTGAGAAGACAGTGGATCTGATTAAGTTAAACATCTGTTCAGACTTAAACAGATGTTTGGCCTTTAATAGATGTTTGGCCTTTTATATCAGAGGTTTGGACTTAAATAGATGTTTGAGCTTAAACAGATATTTGGTCATAAACAGACGTTTCACCTTAAACAGATGTTTTGCCTTCTATATCAGATATTTGGACTTAAACAGATGTTTTACCTTAAACAGATGTTTGGCCATAAACAGATGTGTGGCATTAAACCAAACATTTGTTTAAGGTCAACATCTGTTTGACTATTGGTCAACATCTGATTGACTTTTGGTCGACATCTGTTTGAATTTTGGTCAACATCTCATATAGTGTTCAACAAAACTTTGAATAACTCAACATTTGTTTAATTTGTTGTTTCATTTTCTTGAATTCTATGTAATTTTGTAAAGTAGTACAAAAACAAACATTTTTACAAAATCCCAAATCACCCTATTATTAAAGTAATTTTGTAAAGTAGTTTGCTCTCAACATAATGGAATTGCTGTTGAATAAAGCTATTGATCATTAATTTATATCAATTTTGTAAGTCTACAGTAATTATTTTTTCTCTCTGTCAATATATGTTATGCATGATTTTCTAAGAAACGACCCGTGTTTGCACACGGGTCTTACCGCTAGTGGTAGTGGTGGTGGTGGTGGTGGTGGTGGTGGTGGTGGTGGCGGCGGCGGCGGCGGCGGCGGCGGCGGTGGCGGCCGTGGCGGCCGTGGCGGCCGTAGCGGCTGTAGCAGCAGTAGTAGCAGTAATAGCAGTAGTAGCAGTAGTAGTAGTAGTGTGAAACTTGTATGAGTGATTTTGTTAGCAAAATCACAATTCACCTTGTACATTGCTATAGTGTTACCTTTGAATGAGTTGATTCTTTTTCTTCAATTGTAATATGTAACTAGTATTGCGATGATTTTATTATATGTTGAATCAATCGATTTTGGAAACTTGTTATCGTTATATTTATGCTTATTGTTCTTAATAAAACAATGACGCCTAACTTGATTAATTAACTATCGTGTTGCAACTAATCTTAGGCCATGTTTGGCCTTGCTTTTCAAAACAACTTTTGACTTTTTAGAGTTTTCCTCTCACAAAGTAGTTTCATCTAAACACTTTTTAACTTTTCGAACTTAGGCCATGTTTGGCTTAGCTTTTCAAAACAACTTTTGACATTTTAGAGTTTTCCTCTAACAAAGTAGTTTCATCTAAACACTTTTTAACTTTTCGAAAATTCAATAAGCTAATAAGTCACTAAAATAAAATAAGCACTCCCAAACACCCTCTTATTAATTTATTTACGGTATTAGTTTAGTTGAATTTATATTCAATGAAGAAAAGCGTAATTGATCCAACACATGTACTCTCCAAAAAGAAGTTTATGAATGATGATAGGAGTAGGAGGGGAGGAAGTACGTGTTGTAAGAGTCCCCTCAATTCATCATTTTTCTTTTTCATACATACAAGACATCTAAACATAAGAATGTGTGTAGTGGGTTGGCACTCATCACCATGTGATATAGTGGCGTTAAAATCATCGGGGAGTGAGACCACGTACTCGTTCAAATGTGGGCGTTTTTATGCCCATCCACGCCCAAACAACGCCCGAGCTCGGCCCCCGTGGGCCTTTTTTTGCGAAAAAAAGCTTGGGGCGTCCTATATTCCACGCCAGATGGGGGAGCATTTGACCAATTAGAACGTAAGCAATGGTAATATTAACGGCTAGTTCATTTATTAATTTTTTTTAATTCAACCATTTTTTATATAAATACTCTCATTCTTCATCCATTTTATACAAACCACAACCAAAAAACTTTCACCCACAACTTCAAACATCAAAATTTTATACAACCTTCACCCATTTTATAAAAAATGGATTCCCCCACTCCGTCGCCGTCCATTGCAAATTATTACTACAAAAATTTCTTAGCGGATGAGGGTGACTCGACCGATGAGGAGGTCGAGCAAGAGGCGGTTACGAGTGCGTGCGAACTAGCGGCTCGTTATTTTAAACATTATAGCGAGCCTCAACGTAAGATTTTACCAAGAGAATATATTCAACGAGACCGACAAGCGGCAAACGACCGGTTGATTAAAGATTACTTCGCTAAAGCGTCTACTTACCCAAACCCTGAAGTTTTTAGGCGTCGTTTTCGGATGAGTAAACATTTATTTCTACGCATCGTTGAAGACTTGGAAAACACGTATGATTATTTTAAACAAAAGGCTGATGCGAAAAAGACACTTGGATTCACCGATATTCAAAAGTGTACTTTAGCTCTATGGGTCCTTGGGTACGGAAACACGACTGACATCAACGACGAATATTTAAAAACGGCCGAGAAAACAACGCGAGATACCTTGGAGCATTTTTGTAAAGGTACGTTACTATTTTTTTATTTATTATTTACATGCATTCATATTTTTTTAACTTAGGTTAAAGTTATATTTTTTTTAAAAGGTGTTATAGAGTTTTACGGTCCCCGTTATCTGAGAAGGCCCACTTGGTCCGACCTTCAAAAAATTTACGAGGCCCATGCTGAGCTCCATGGTTTACCGGGCATGATCGGCAGGGCCGGCCCGTTAGGCTTACCAATCTAGGCATGGGCCTAGGGCCACCAAAATCAAAGGCCTCCAATTTTTAGTAAAGTTTTATGTATTATATATGTATCAGGCTCAAATAAAAAGCAAAACTAAACCATGTTTTTTTAATAAAGTTACATAGATAAAAATTAAACCAAAGACATAACTGCAGTCTGTAGCAACCATCTACCACTCGACCTCATCCGAATTCCGTGAATCGGCGCCAAAAACCCCTAAAATTGAGCCGCAGTCATCGTTCCTACCTCCTATCGCAACCCGCTCTTTCGATTTTCTAGGTTATCGGCTATCACTAACGGTAATCACTCATGGCGCCGGGTCTGTCTTGATTGGAGGAGAATTTATGGGCTAATTACTAAACCTAGGTTAAATTTAGCAGCAATTTTTTTCTATTAATCTCTATATGTTTTGTATAAGGGCATCCACTTCGTAGTCCGCTTAGGGTCTACAAAAATGTTGGAACAACCCTGATGATCGGAAGCTTGGATTGTCGACATTGCCAGTGGTATAATTGTCCGACCGCATGGCGAGGTCAACACACACGAGGTGATCAGGACGGACCAACTGTTATTTTTCAAGCGGTTGCCTCACAGGACCTTTGGGTATGGTCGGCTTACTTTGGTGTTGCATGGTCATGCAATGATTTAAACGTTTTCGAGCAGTCTCCATTGGTAGAATACTACATATCTGGTCGAGCTGCCAAAGCATCTTTTTATGCAAACGGGAACTACTACCCGCATGGATACTATTTATGCGATGGAATTTATCCGAAGTATTCAATTGTCGTGAAGACGTTCAGGGACTCGTACAATGAAAAAAGAGCTCACTTTAAAAAGGTTCAAGAGTCTTCGCAGAAGGATATTGAGAGATGCTTTGGGGTTCTTCAACAACGGTGGCATTATTTGAGAAATCCTTGTCGTGCTTAGAGCAAAGAAAAAAATGAGAGATGCTATGTACGCTTGTATAATAATGCATAATATGATTTTGGAAAACGAAGGAAAAGCAATATGACAGAACTATGTACTGGAAGACGTTCAGGAGTATCCACAAGCAACAATGGAAGAAAGAGTGAAGAATGCACATGAATTACGGTCTGAAGCGGCACATAATGAGTTAGCGCTTGATTTGGTCGAACACACGTGGTCGGTTCGTTATATTCCAAACGAGGGTGAGCAAGAGTGAGATGAAGAAGAAGACGAAGATGATGATGGGAATGGCGAAATCGAAGACGAGAATTAAAAAAATATTACTAGTTTTAAAAATATTATGTGTATTTGTTTTATTATTTATGTAATTTTTATTTAATTAATAGAATATAATTTGTTTTAAAAATAAAAAAAAATTAAAAAATAGGAAAGTGTGGAAGTGACACGTGGCGGACAACGCCCAAGGGTGGGGCATTATCCCACTACGCCCATTTCTTCATAATGCCCCTTTGCTGACAAGGATGCCACGTGGCGGACAATGCCCAAGGGTGGGGCATTATTCACCCCAACGATTACGCATGGTCTGAGTGTGGCAATGGATGTAAATCTTGTATGTATAGAATTAATTTTCCAGCCAATCAAATAATTCTATGTGAACTTGGGCTTGAATCCATTAGGCTAGGGGTGTGGTATAAAGCCCCTAGTAGCTTTATCACGCCACGTCAGATCCATCTAGGCGCCACGTCATATGGGGCTTTAAAGCGCCTCCATTTAACTTGCACGGTGTGGTATAAACCCCCCTATTAAACAAAATTAAAAAAAATTATTGGTTGAAAATAGGTGGGTCCCACCTGCACACACCTTTAACCCTCGTTAACACACTGGCGAGCACATCATAGTGCCCCCCCTTAACTTGCTCGGTGTGCTCTTTGGCACCCCCGGGGCGCTATGGAGGATAAGGTGGCGGGGTGGTGTTAAGCCACACCCACCGACCTTACAGACAGACTGTGTCGTCCCGATCAGTCAAAAACCCAATTAACCTAGGTAGCTAGGGTAAGTCGAGTATCGTATCCACGGAGAGCATGTGGTCAGTATTGCATGGCTTGTTTGATTTATTTAAACTATTTACAAAAATGTACAAAGTAATTATGTAGCTTGCTAGTTTTCTTTTAAATTGTGTTTGAAAGTGCGAACCAACAATGTGATTCCAATTGGTTTGTAGAAAACGATTTAATGATGTTATTTGGAATGACGAATATCAAAATGGTAATTAAAATGGATTTATGAACACTATTTAGAAAATAATCACACCCGGGTTTTGGATTATTAAGTATCTAGAGCTATCCAACTTAATTGGTTTGATTTTGTTACGAACACCAATGACTTCTTGAGTTTGTTAATTTGAAATCCTAATCTTAGACATCAGCAATCGTCTATTATACGCAACCGATGCAAGATAACCATCACAATATGAGACAATAGTATGCTTTATTAATGAAGAACAAAAACCAAACCCTAGCATAAATCACAACTTAATGGTAGCAATCATCTTTCAACGTCAATGTTGCAAGAAAACTTAACAATTTCGAGTTCAAAGCAATACCAACAAATGATTCACACAATTTCAATCAAAGATTAACAAATGTTTGTATCAACCAAAACATGAAAAACAAACCCTAGAAACTCACAATCTATCACCCGGGGATGATGTTGAAGAAATTAGCCACTCATGGTTGATGATTAATCTTCAAAACTTGATGGAATATGATAATGGATCAAATAGAACCTTCAAAAATCTCTCAAAATCGCCTCTGGAAGTCCAGAATGGGGTGTGTGTAGCTTGATATTCGAAATGGGTTCTTAACTAAAGTTTTCCCCAAATTCACGCTGGGGACCAGCGTATGGGAGGCTGGTCTGGGCGTCTGGGACGCCGGTCTCTGAAGTCTTTGTCCGGTTTTCGCCGTTTAGCTCCGTTTTCCGCTCCCGTTATTCCTAACTTCATTCCCAAGCTCCATTAAGCTTCCAAAATACACCTTAAACATGTCAAGGCCTGCAAAATACAAACCATCTCAAAGTAGTGTATTCTAAAATCAATTTCATACAAATCGGTAAAATTAAACACGTTAAGCTTTGGAAAGTTACCAACCCATCACATCCCCACACTTATCATTTGCTTGCCCTCAAGCAAATCTGCTTTTCACTTTCACGTGGGTCAAACAAGAGATACAATTCCCATTCTCGAGTTTTAAGTTAAGGTCTAAGGTCATGATCGGTTCATAGTTTTCACAATTTTTGAAATATTTAGCAGCAAACGATTAATCACATAAAAATGGTTATCCAAGATTAACCTGCCCTTAAAACTAACATATTATACATATCCCTCACAATGTTCTCTACACTCGGTTTAAAATTCAGCTAATTATGATGCATTAGCACTTTTCAAGTGATCACTCAAAACCGATCGATTAGAACACGTACCCGCATAGGCTTGCAACTCAATCATTCTCGACCACTGAACACGACTACTAAGCACAAGTCAAAAGGTCTTTAAGGGTTGTAATGAGACTAGGCTAAGGGTGTGGAATAAGATATTTTAAAAGTGGCTAAGGTGATGAAAACTCGATTTTTATTACAAAGACTACCAAACAACTAACTACGAATATCAAAGTACAAGGCAAAAATTCTTCGCCTTTTATTCAATCAAACTATAAACACATATTTTTGTGCTTTTCTCAACAATTTTTTTTTCTATTTTTTTTTTCAATTTTTCTGCATTTTTGCTTTTTTTCAAATATAAACCACAACTATACAAACAAATAATCCTAAAATCGAATTTTCATCACACGGGTTAAAAATAAAAGGTTTACGGTCATAGGCTGAATGGGTTGGTCAAACGAAAGGTTTAGGCTCAAAGTTGGCGACTAAGGGATTTATTTGGGTAAGGATAGATAAATAGTGTAAAGAGAAAAGGTTTACCTAATGCCTTAATCATTCTTGTGCTTGTATTCGGTCTATGGTCTCAAACGTATAAAAAGTTGCAAGTTCTACAATACACGACTAATGGTCCACTCAAACAAAGAAATATATAAATATTTATGATGTGAAAATGTGGCTCAAAATCTCATGTATAAAGGGTATGTTATGTGATATGCATAATGTATTAGTTTCTTAGGCGGATTATTCCCAAATAACCACCCGCTAAATACCCGTCATGTTACTAACTTGAACTTGAACATGACAAAAGACCAAATGGGTTGTGTCATCCCTCATTGACTTAGTTATTTGTGCTTTTTAGATTGCTTCAAACAAAGACATTTTTGAAAAAATTTTGAAATTTTCCCTCATCCCCACACTTGAGGTAAACATTGTACTCAATGTGTAAGAATGGAGCCTTTAAAACGCACAAGGAATGTGACACGACCAAAATCCCAAAGATTTTACCCCGGTCAATAAAAGTATACAATTTACATTCCACTTATTAACTAACTAATAATCAAAGAAAAGGAAACGAATGCACCTGGATTTGTTTTGTTCCTCATGTGTTCTTCACTCTTTGACAAAAATGGTCGTCTCACAAACATGATGTACCTACAAATCTAAATCCTTGTGTAGAAGCATGCTTCTCACAACCATCAAAATTTGTTAGTTACCCGTTCTACCATTTTTATAAAAGATTTACCAAGTTATTCGCTAATTTCAATTTGATTTTTTTTTTGTGGAAAATAATTTACAATAATAACAAACTAACTCACTTTCGTAAGAATCACAGTTGCATTTAGCTTATCCAATAAGCCCTTTTAAACCTCTCGATAGCTCGGGAGGACGAGTAGGTCTCGTGAGGGTTTTGTAGGGAGTGACGTGCTTGTCGTGGTACACGCAAATTTAATCCAAATTACAACTAGTAGATAGTGGAAAATGGGTATCGAACTCAGGGAGTATGTGGAAAATGTGTTGATGTTATAGCTTTGCACTTTAACTAAAATTAACCTAATTTGCAGAAATAAAAATCAAGAGTTTGGTTTGTTTGTTTTTAAGAACTAAATTACTAACTATTGGCAAATCAAAATTGGTTGTTTAACAGATTAAGGGAAAATGACCATCTTAGGATTCAGTTTCTTCAAACACTTGTGCAAAATTCCAACTAGAAAGAGTTACATAGACATAACTCGTGTATAAACAATTGTCGTGATAAAAGGGAACAAAGTACTCGGATTATATGAATGCGAGGTTGTTTCCCGATGATCAATCAATCAATATCCAACCCTAACCCTTCCCGTGATATCTCGATTGCCAACGACACCAAGAACGTACGAATTAGACTAAAATTGCAATACCAATTAAAAAGTTACAATCAATTACTCATACACCATGATAATCAAAGCAAACACAATGTTATCATTCTAGAAATTAAGAAACAAACACACAAGAGTTTAAAAGAAACCTTCACCTAAGATGATCACCGGAAGTTTAGCCGGACATTGTTCGGTTAATCATCATAACATCCAAATTCAAGTTCATACGAATCAAAAGATAAAACGGAATGTTAGAAATTGTTCACCAACACTTGCCAAAGCCAAAAATCATCCTAGAACCCCAGAGAAATGTCCAATGATGAGATAATACCAAAAGACACCACTAAAAACTGTCTTAATGGGCAGTTACGAGTTTTTCCGTCATCTCCACCGTAACTTACGGTGGCCACCGTAAGTTACGGTGGACGCCAAGTTGTTACGGTGATTTGTTACTGAGTTACGGTGAGGAAATCATGAGTTTCAGGGTCACCGTAAATTACGGTGGCCACCGTAATTTACGGTGAAGCCCTGAATGTTGGGATTTGTTTCTTCGTTCCTTCCATACGCGACCCGTTCCTCTCCAAACCGTCCAAGGCTGCGTTTTATCCACTTTTAGCTCCCGAACCGCACCTGAAACATAAACAACCGTAGTCATCTAATTCAAGATAATTACGCGATTAAGTGACGGATTAATTCGTCTTTTAACATGATTAAGGGTTGTCCTATGGACCACCCGTCAGGGAGCACACCCACAAAGTTCGTTTAGCTACTAAAATGGATAAAATAAAAATAAAGCGAATAATAGTACAAAAATATACAAAAATCATACCTGATTTGCCTCTCATGGTGGTCTAAGTGAACATTTGCCTACCGAGTTTCCAACGTACGCTTGGTAATTGGCATGTCGAATCCACTTTCTTTTTCTTTTACTCAGCATACATATTGTACAACTTTGGGGTCGTTTCTTAACAAATTGTCCAACGTCTTGCAATGCCACCCTTCGAATCCTTACGCCCGAACCCTCATCCCCAACTTTGTTGGTTGGAGTAATAAGTATGGGAGAAGGATAGCTATGAACTTGGGCTTCTTTCGGCTCTGACTCGTCTTGCAGTGTCATGTCTTCAATACGGTTCAGACATTCAGTTTCTTGCTCTGGAAGATCTATAACCTCTTCCACCACATCACCATCAACCACAGCACCATTAGCCAACTCATCCCGCTCGTGTTTAATTTGGGCTATTTTCTCAGCTATTTGACCCACTTGCATCATCAATACTTGATGAGCTTTATCTCTCACTTCATTCGCTTTCTTCATATCTTTGATATCCTCGTGATATTCTTTCACCATGTTTATGAGAGCATCAAACTTGGAATGTATTGAATCTTGTGGGTCCGTGTATGCGAACCGATGGTATTCATGGTAGTAATCGACATACTCCTCCCGATAACTTGAGTAATGTGGCATCTTGTAGGTCCACCCGGAGGATCGAGTTAAACCTCTATTCCTGTTTTCCGATGAACCCGAGAGTGCGGAATCCAAACGGGTAAGCTAAACCAAGTTAGAACACGAAAACGAAAAACACGGTTCAACGATTAACACTCAAATGTATTAATATGTATGACGGTTACAATGCGGTGTTTACAAATGGTCTCTGTAAACTCTCAGTGTGTGTGTGTTTTACAGTGTGTTCTCTCAAATCTATTCAGACTTATCTTTTTGATCTGTTCTGTTCTGTTCTACTGCTTATATATTGCATGTTTGACGAAGTATCTGCAGTGGACAATGTTTGAGATCTTCGTCACTCTTACATCATGGGGAACTTTAAACTTCGTCATGGTGAACTTTAAACTTCGTCATGGTGAACTTTAAACTTCATCATGGGGAACTTTAAACTTCATCATGGTGAACTTTAAACTTCATCATGGTGAACTTTGAACTTCATCATGGTGAACTTTGTCAACAGCAAACAACTTAACAGTTAACACACTAATATGCATACTGCTCACACGCAGTTGCATTTACATCGTATATTACAAAGTAAACAACGTACCGAGTCAAGATAGGAGGATATCTTGACTTCGGCCTTCACTTCGTAGCCAAGTCGAACTGGAAAGATCCCGGAACGATCCGTGTCCACACAATATGCATCAACAAACTCCCCCTTGGACGCTGATTGTTTCGAACACATCACAAATAGAAGGTGTATCAACAAACTACCCCTTTGGACGTTACACGTTCTTCTACTCGTTTTGTTCTCCATCTCGTGATGGTCCATTCATTCTTGTCGTAGGATCTTCAAAGTCTTCACGTGTCGCAAGTAGAAAGTGTATCAACAAACTCTCCCTTAAAACAAACTCTCCCTTGAGTTATGCTCGTGAATGTTTTGATTTTCAGCACTTAGATCCTTGTGGTGTTGATAAGTGGTAAACAGCAACTCGATCATCTTGATCCTTTGATTGCATCCATGTTGTGTCTTCACTTTACGGCTTGTCATCTGACACGTTCTCTTCGCTTTTAGCTACTTTGAATTCCACATCTGCACATACAACAGAGCTAAAAGAGTAATGAGAACAACCATTTAGAATATAGTCATTCTTTGAAAGTTTTCAAACGAAAACCTCACTAAGAATTGACTTTTAACAATATAAGCACACGACTCACATGAGACCATCTCTCAATCAAACACCGACCGACAACAGTTTGAAAGTATAAAAATATTAAATTTTAACCCTTTAACTTTCAAAACTTGTCAACTTCGACCTATATGAGGGTGCAATTGTTTTCCGGCTTAAAATCAGGATTTTGGGTAGGATAGACTCGAGTTCCAACATCAGTCAATCAAAAACAAAAGATAGAAGCAAAATCTTTTTGGCTTTTATAAAATTTAGATTAAAACACATCTAAAATCTTTTTGATATTTTTCATTTTTCAAAAGTAAAGATGGAAATCAATAAATAAATATATACAGAGATGTAGAAACGAAGAAAATGTAAATAAATATTTGCAAACATTCTTTTTGCGAGTTTCGAGGGTAAGAGACTCATATCAGTGTATGGTCACGCTAAAACGCTCTAGCTGTTCATTTTGTTAACAATTAAATAAACATCTTATATTGATTATCGGTATTGTTGTCCACATAAGCTCAACTTATCAGATGTAATCATGTTTAGGGGAAACGTTAAGGTATGATTTATACTTACCGACCGGTGTTCATCCACACACGACACATTCCCGTATCAAGGTATGCACAAGAGTTCATCTTATCGGTGAGTATACCGCTTATCATCCGTTTGACCGTATAAAAGATGTGAGAAACTCACTTATTTTTTATTGAAAACAAGCCCTATGTGATAGAATCACTTATTGATGAGGAACTTGATTTTCAGATGCATGAGGGCACAAGAGCAAGTCCGTGAACAAGTTAGTACCAACGTACAGACAAAGAGACGAACTTGACTCCCGCAAAGAATCTGTGATAAATTATCACTTATTTTGTTTGGACATGTGATTGTTGATCACTTACTGAGGTCGTATGCAATATGTACACGTATGTATAGTATCATGGAAGATCTAGACTTCGTCTCCGTTCTTTTTCGGTAAAAGATACAACCATGATACCCGGATGATAAGACAGCATAAAGACCGCATATCTCAGAACCTCGGCAATCTCTCAAACGAAATTTCGGTACTAAGACCATATGCCAATGAGCGGTTCCCGCCTGGTCTTCAGTCGATTTAAGATTTATATCGCCCTGTACACTTTAAAATGATTGTGAGCCTACCGATACATCGCATATAGAGTTGCTTATCGTTTTTCATTTTAAGTTCAGTTCGAAGAGGTTTCGACAGACCACTGATTTACTATCATTTTCTCGCCGGGAAACTCATTTTTGTTTTTCCAACATTTTTGCGTTTTGAAATTTTTCAATGTTTTTGAATTTTCAAACTTTTTCAAATTTGGATTTACTCCCCCTAAAATCAACAAACTATGATAAATTTTAAAAACACAAAGGTATTTACAAAAAGGATTTCCCGATGTTGGTTAAACATTCTTTTTACCTCAATGCCATTTACTAAAATTAAATTAATCAGAAATGATTTATCAAATTTTGGAAAAATGAGTTGGCACGCTGGTAATCGGTGTGGACCATAACAATGTTGACGAGTTTCATATTGAAACGATCACGTGTGAGTTGATATTTGAGATCAACATGTCTGGCCAAAGAGTGTTGTACGAGATGATAATAATTCATAAAGCAGCTTAAATATCGACAAGTATAGGAAAGATTAGAAATTCAAAACCGTATGCTGCAACTTCTTCTTGCATTGCCAGGAACGTGAGTGCTCTCCCAAACTGGATATCCACCCAGTGTGGATTTCAAGGTCGATTTTGTAGCTACTTCAATTAATCATGAAATCTCTTCACAGCAACAAGATCAGAAACCTCCAGGTCCGGCTGGTCTTCCACATTGCACCAGGGAAGGTCTTTGTCTTTCTCTTTGAGAAGTAATGTGCGGTTGTTCAATCCATGCCAAGGCATCCGCACACCCGGTTGGTTTGTTGAACAAACACATTTTCTTCAATCACACCGTGAAGAAATGTACATCGCACGTTCATCTTGTTGATTTTGAACTTCAGACGTGCTGCAGGTGCGTACATTTTGATTGAATCTATCCTGGGGAACCGATTAAAGCCTTTAACAATCAAACTTTGGAATGATTTTCATTTTGTCGAAGCTTTCAATTTCTTTCATCAGACATTCTTCTTTTCTTTTTCTCTCTCCATCAAAGGCAACAACTCCTAGATATAATGATGTTTCGGAGCCTTATGTCGCCGAACTTGTGCATGGACGCCCCACTATCAACAATCCTAAGACTATCAATAGTTCCTCCTAGAACATCCTGCACACTCATTCAGAGATTAGTTGGAGAGGGGGACCCAAGCCTTCACAGACTTGGGTCGTCCGTTATCATCGAGGATTGTGACATCCATTTCCCGATGATTCTGAATTGATGGAGCTCCCCCGGAAATAGTTACCGGTTTTGGTTTCCAAATTCGTTTCTGTTTTGCATTTTTAACATCCGATTTAACAGATTTTGTTTGAAAAACCTCTGGTTTTAAAACCTTTTCAACTTCTTTTCTTTGTTTCTTTTTCTGTTTCACTTCTCGTTGTTTAACAAGACGAGGGTCTTGTTTTGGTGAAACAGATCTTTTATGGTAACTGTTACCACATGGGGCATCAACTTTTGCCTTTCCCTTGGTGAGATATGGACAGTTCTTGACAATGTGTCCATACTCACAGCATTTAAAGCATGATCTCCACTCAACAAACCTCGGAGTATCATAACTGTAATAGCTTGATGATGAACTTCGTGATCTTGAGGTACTTGGTCCTACATCACAACCGTTTGTATGTTGTGTGTAATTGTTTTGACTGTTTCTTTTCAAAATTTTACTTTGTTTAACAAAATCCACGTTGGATTTGTATTCAAAAGTTTCAATTTTATCAGTCCCTTTTGATTTCACGAAGTTCACCTTCTGAACGTTTTTCTTGTTTTGGCTTTGTGTGCCTTTTCCTTGAATAGCGTAATTTTGCTTTCGTTGATTGTTTTGTGTTTGCAATTTTTGATTTCCGTATTTCTTTCTAACTTCTGATTTTGGGACAGGAGTACACTGAGTTATTACAACTCTTGGGCTCGACTTTCCAAAAAACTTACTTGTAGAATCCTCGAAAACTTTATCAATCAATGATTGATTAACATTTTTGATTGGGAAATCCTTATCTAAATATATTTTATCAGCTCCAATCAACGTGTAAAGCAAGTTCACGCTTTCACAACTCGCAGATGAAGATTCAACAGACTTGATGGTAGCAGTCACAAACGGTTTTGCAGGAGGATCACAAAGAATGTGATTTACGAGAGGTATATTCTACACTTTTGTAACCGTCTCTGACTGCTTAGGTTTGTCCTCATCTGACTCATCATCTGAACTATCACAATCCTCAACAGTTGGAGGACTTTGTTCCGGAATAACAGATGACTTTCCTGAACTTTCAGATGAGCCCACCGAGGAACTGTCAGATTTGAACCTTAATCCAGCTGTAAACTCCTCATAATTAAGAGGTACACTTGGTTCAAACCGAGGCATTTCCTCCTCATCGGGCATCTTGGTATAATTGTGTCTCAACGGTGGCGGACACGAATTATAACCAACGCCTTTCACATTCCCTTTTAGTTTTTGAACTTCAATGATGTGATCAAGCACATATCGGGGGTTAGTATAACTATCCAATTTGAGCTTTATCGCTTCATGCTCACATTTAGCCATTGCTAGCTCCTTCTTTGTTTCCTCAATAATATTAATGTAGTTATTAATACCAATTTGTTAGCCAAGAACAGTTTTAGACACTTCGGAAACACTTTTCTTTAAAGTTTCAATCACTGATTTGAAATCCTTTTCATTGCGAGCTAAGGCCATGTTTGCCTCTTTGCATTTTGATAGTTCAATAACTAAACTTTGATTGTGACTATGAATCGTTTCAAATTCATGTTTTAATTTAGCACATTCATGTTTCATATCAGCACAATCACTACATATGCTAGGAGTTTCAGATTTTACCTGACTTGTAGAAGCTGCGACATTATCCGTAGTGTAATTCTGGAAGAGAAAGATCCATCTTCAAATAAGAACTTCTCCATGTCATTCGATGCGGCGTCAGCTTTCTTGATCAAGTCAGATTTTTGACATTTCATCTCCTTGGCATCATTCGACAAACTATCAGCTTCAGAATCCATTCTCTCCTTCACGTCCGATTCTGAACTGTAATCACTCACACTTGAGCCATCTTCATCAGTACTGCCACTATATCCTGAACTGTCATCATTTCCTTAAGATTCACCATCATTGACATTCTTGACAATTTCAGCATAAAACACAGTTCCTCTGTGATCTCCACCTCCACATTGTACAGACCAGTCACACCCTTCATTAGTTTGATTTGAGTTGGACGTGGATGTACTTGTTTGATTTCTGAAAGGATTTTGGTTGCCTTTTGAGGTTGGGCTTAAGGTGTAACAAATAGAGGTTGAAGTGGAGTAGCAACCTGTGATTTTGGAAACCAGGTGCTTGGATCGAATTGCGGTTGAGGTGTCATTGGTTGAATACTGAAGTAGGTACTTGGATCGAATTTAGGTTTTGAATGGGCGTGAGCTTGTGCAACAAGATGTGGTGGTGGGAACCAAGCGCTAGGGTCAAATTGAGGTTGAGATTGAGGTGGCTCTGGTACAAATCCAAAGGGATTTACATTAGTCACTTGAGGAAAAATGTTTGAATTCGTCATTGCAAAAATAAATGTCCCTCCAAATAATGGTTGTGAATAGAGACCCCAATCCTCACGAAAAATAGAAAATTAACAACTGTCCCACAACCACAAAATCTTTAAATGAAGCCCACAAAAAAAATTTTTGAATGCTGATAATAGGCCCACAAAGAATTTAATCGAAGAAAGTCCACAAAATATATCTTTCACAAAATACACCTGTTAATTCTCACAAATAATTATTTTCGTTGAAAGTTGAATGTTTAAATTTTGTGAAATTTGGTCCACGAAATATAACTGGAATAATAGGCCCAATTCTTACAATCCAACTAAAACCCACTAACAGGTTCTTCGTGAAAAAGGCTTAGATCTTCACCGAAACAGACAAAAATCTATATATTTCGTTGACCAAAAAAAGATTTTGTTGACTCAAAGTTTGGAATGGTTTTTTTTTTTTTTAAGAAATGGGATGTGTGTTAGTAGAAACAGAGAGGTGAGATTTCTTTTTCTTTATAAGATCTTATCTCTGACACACCACACTCTTGACCACAATTTTCAAACAACAGGTCACACTTTTCAAACAACAGGCCATCATTAGAAAGCCAAGAATGTCAAACAAATATATTATATTCAATCAACAATAATGCAAAACATTCAAATCTTCAAACATGAAACCCAAAACTGATGAACAACATGAACTCGTTGAAGATGTTTATGAACTGGATGAAGATTTCGGTGAAACCGATGAGTATTCCGGTGCCAGAAAATTTCCGAACAACAATTTTGCAAGAAAACTTCAATAAAAACCGTAACACAACATGTGTAAATGAGATTTTAACAAGGTTTTGTATGAACTAATCAGCAAAACATCAAGATTTTCAAGATTTTAAGTAGTTTTTCAGGAAATACAAACTTCAAACTCAAGAAAAAAACTCATAAAAATCTTTGAAAAATCAAGAAAACAATTTGGTTTTAACAAGGAATCGAGCCAACGCTCTTATACCACTTGTAGGTCCACCCGGAGGATCGAGTTAAACCTCTATTCCTGTTTTCCGACGAACCCGAGAGTGCGGAATCCAAACGGGTAAGTTAAACCAAGTTAGAACACAAAAACGACAAACACGGTTCAACGATTAACACTCAAATGTATTAATACGTATGACGGTTATAATGCGGTGTTTACAAATGGTCTCTGTAGACTCTCAGTGTGGGTATGTTTTACAGTGTGTTCTCTCAAATCTATTCAGACTTATCTTTTTGATCTGTTCTGTTCTGCTGCTTATATACTGCATGTTTGACGAAGTATCTGCAGTGGACGAAGTTTGAGATCTTCGTCA
This sequence comes from Helianthus annuus, assembly GCF_002127325.2. Taxonomy (NCBI): domain Eukaryota; kingdom Viridiplantae; phylum Streptophyta; class Magnoliopsida; order Asterales; family Asteraceae; genus Helianthus; species Helianthus annuus. The sequence continues at coordinate 167,404,823 of NC_035447.2, read as the reverse complement.
CTCTTACATCATGGGGAACTTTAAACTTCGTCATGGTGAACTTTAAACTTCATCATGGGGAACTTTAAACTTCATCATGGTGAACTTTAAACTTCATCATGGTGAACTTTGTCAACAGCAAACAACTTAACAGTTAACACACTAATATGCATACTGCACACACGCAGTTGCATTTACATCGTATATTAGAAAGTAAACAACGTACCGAGTCAAGTTAGGAGGATATCTTGACTTCAGCCTTCACTTCGTAGCCGAGTCGAACTAGAACGATCCCGGAACGATCCGTGTCCACACAATATGCATCAATAAACTCCCCCTGGACGCTGATCGTTTCGAACACATCACAAATAGAAAGTGTATCAACAAACTCCCCCTTTGGACGTTACACGTTCTTCTACTCGTTTCGTTCTCCATCTCGTGATGGTTCATCCATTCTTGTCGTAGGATCTTCAAAGTCTTCACGTGTCGCAAGTAGAAAGTGTATCAACAAACTCTCCCTTAAAACAAACTCCCCCTTGAGTTATGCTCGTGAATCTTTTGATTTTCAGCACTTAGATCCTTGTGGTATTGATAAGTGGTCAACAACAACTCGATCATCTTGATCCTTTGATTGCATCCATGTTGTGTCTTCATACATCATGCACAATACTCACAGTCCTTGTGGTTTGGTGGAAAATGCCACTTCAGTCCAAAAAAAAATTGCATCAGTTCCGTCCTCAACATTTTTGAAACGTGCCACTTCAGTCGAAAAAGATAGCGCGCCATTAAAAACGTTGAGGACGGAACTGGCACAAGGCGTTATCTTTTTTGACTGAATTGGCACGTTTCAAGAATGTTGAGGATGGAACTGACGCAAATTTTTTTTTTTTTTTTGGACTGAAGTGGCATTTTTCACCAAACCAGAGGAAGGAATATGGCAGTTAACTCGATAATATATAATAAGAATCAAATAATACTCAAGTACAAATAAAAGTTTAGATAATAATATGTAAAAGAACATTTCAAAATGTTAGTTATAACATAATTGACAATTTCAACAAAAAACTGATAAGGTCGGTGATGCCCTCCAATGTGGAGTATTTGGTCACTCGGACGATGTTCATGTTATGGCCCCAATAACATGTGGCCTCTTCGGCCCAATAGTATCACGAAGGTAGTGGGCCGTCTATTGATCCAAAACCTAATTAACCCAACCCAAGTTGACAATGGTAAGGCTAAAGTAGTTGAAGGAATTGATGATGAGTTTAGAGATTAAGAAAAAGAAGAATAGAAACCGTAAGCCTAAGCTTGTCTTTGGGGGCCTTCAAAAAGCCCAATCTGAACCTTGGAGGTCGCTTCAGGTGGGGCTTCTCGGGCCAATAAGACAATGCCCATCAATGATCAACCAAGGCCCGGTTGCTAAGCCTACTTATGGCCAAGTTAAGTTGAAGTCTAAAAAATAGTTGTTTCCAATACCTTTGAGGCTCTAAATGATGCAAATGACAATGATGATTATGTGGATACTTATTATGATGGTGCAACCCCCCCCCGGGCGCCCTCTTAGTTTATTTTTGTTATATCATTTGTTTGTATGTTGTCTTTGGTTTGTTTCTATTCCGTGGCCTTATTAATAAAGTTTGCCTAGGGTATCGTCCCCTTTCCCAAAAAAGTAGCATATAGTCGCTTCAAAAGTTATAAGGAAGTTTATGCTACATGCTTAGAAGACTACATTTGTGGTTGAACATGGTTTCATATTGGTGATCACATTGTGATGTTCGGCATAAGGAAGGCCCATTGTTGATCGAGGATTAGCATGATCATACACAAGGGATATTGATAAGTATCAAACTTGGCAGCAAGAATAGAAGGAAGATGAGAAGATCAGAGTTAAATTGGAAGTGTCCTTTGTGTCACACCCCAACCGATGGCGAAAACATCGGGGTGAGGCACTGAGCGAAACAGATTGTCCAAGAGATTCCATAACAACTAATAATTACCAAATATTTAAGCATTACGTCCCATACCGTAACATATCAAGTAAACATAGTTATTACAGACGAATTGTTCTCAAAGACAAGTAAAATACTGTTCCGACAACTCAAAATATTAATTATTTGTTTCTAGACTCTCCTAAGCTCGATTCCATATAGCAAGCATAGCACAACATCCTAAACACCTGTCACATACGTTAAAATAGAGGTCAATACACATAGTGTAATGGTGAGCATACAAGTTTAATAGTATAATAGATAGAGAAATCGGTTTACGCATAACCAGCATGTAACATGTTGAAAAGCGAAGCTAGCACGTTATCTACAATGAAATATGCACAGACATGACTGCGAGTTATAGAATGCGCAACACATATCACCACTGTGACACGTGAAGTAAAACCCTTAACAACCCATGTCCATGACAGGTGCTGAGTCCAAACTATAGTACTATCATTGCTAAGGTGTCAGGCAACAATCACTGTGTAAACATAACATACAAGCATTCATCGAGTAACACGTATAACATGCAATAATGGTCAGCGTATAAAAGTGTTGGCGTTGTGTGTCGATTGTGATTCGAAATAGATAACGTATGTAACACCCAAAAGTGCGTAAAGCAAAAAGGGTTCGAGTATACTCACAGGTTGTGTTAAATGAATAACACAGCCTTGGATTGGATTGACGGGAGCGCTGGAAAGTTAGCCTGATTACAGAACGATAGCATAAGCGATGAACGATGCGTTAAACGGTGTCGAGTGAACTGAGTGACGAAGGGTTATCCGGTCGGATGACAATCCGGACGGATGGTCATCTGGTCGGATGGCCATTCGGTCGGATTGTCATTCGTTTCGAATGGATGTGTTTGTGTATGATGTGACTTTGAAGTTTTCGTTGTATCATTTAGAAAACAGAGAAGTATCTCTACCTTTCAGGCCGTCCGGCCGAACGGTCATCTGGACGTATGGTCGTTCGAGCGGATGGCAATCCGTTCCAGGTGAGATGGTTCCCAAAAGTTCAAGTCCCTTGGTTAGAATAGTCATTCGATCGGATGGTCATCCGATCGGATGACTATTCGTTGGAGACTGATAATCTTTGAAAATTTGCAAAAAGTTTAAGTGTTGAAGACCACAGGTCATCCAATCGGATGGCTATCTGATCGGACGGCTATCCGATCGGACGGCAATCCATTTAGTAACTTGTTCGTTTTGAAATCTGGAAAAATTCTCTAAGTTTAGAAAGTTTGCGGTTTGACCGAGACGATATGACAACGTATTAAACAGCGGAACCCCATCAAGTCCAAGTCATCCGATCGGATGGGAAACACCCTGTCTGATCAGTTAACTGTTCTTGATGGTTGTTTATGTTCAACCCGTTAAGTCGGTCATCTCTTCGGTAGGAATTCGTTCTCAGACCGACACTTTACTATAGAACGAGTAAAGGGCCTGCACGAGCTCAGATTCTATCGGTTTTGGGTGCAAGAGTGTAAAAGAGTTGAAAGAAGTTTAAATTGGTTTGAAAATGTTTAGATTTAGGTGAAATCAGTGTTTAAACATGTTGAAATCTCTTAGATATGAGTTGTTCTTGGTGGAATGAGGTCACACTTTGAAGTTCATGAGAACCCATGATGACATCACCCTTGAACAGTCCAAATCAGCCGATTTCATGGTGAAAAGTTAAGATTTGATGGTGAAAATGATGAGAGAGTGTGTGCTGATTGAGAAAGTATAAGATTTGGGGTAGAAACTTACAAGAATCGTGAGAAATCAAGAGAAAATAGCCCAAGAGTGTGCTGGTCGAACGAGAGCTGTCACATCACATGAGCAGTGATGTGACAGGTGGTATTTATAGGTGAGTGAGGAGAAAGGCGGTGCACAAGTGATGAATCGGAGGGCAGTCCGATCGAATGGCCATCCGATCGGATGGGTTTTACGAGTTGGTTTCTGACTTTTCGTTCCGTGCCTTGAGCGTTGCGATGCGATTAAGCGAGTGTCGATTAAGCGTTGCGATGGTTTAAATAATAGTTTCACAAATAACATAACTAACATACAACAACATAAATAGAATTGCGTTTCCAGTTTGCGATGAGATGGCGAGGCGATAGAGTTGCGATTGCGTTTTTCGATTAATCACCACAAATATAATATAAACATCCACAAGTAACACGTAATGGAACATACACGTAAAACAATATCCAGAACATGCGATTCCAGTTGCGATGCAATAGCGATGAGATTAACGATAAATAGATTAGCGATTAGACTGCGATTATTAGCATTTACTCCACATAATACAACTAAAGTACACAAATTAAAGTAATCGATTACAGAGTCAAAGAGTACAATCAATAATTAAGCAAGTAGTGACAGATCGCATTTAGCAATCTTTTCTTCCTTTGACTTTGGCTTTGACTTGTACTTTGACTTCAAAAACGCGGGTCGTTACACTTTGAACTTTAGATCAAGCTACTTTTGAGCATTTACTAGTCCGGATCCCAAATGTTAGAAAATATTCCCATTTGCGAACTATCGTTCAAAAGCTAATATTTCAAAGTATCTATTATTCATAATCTAATATTATTCTGGATATAATATGGGGCAGTGTACATTAATATTTCAATCACCAAGACAACCATCTAATGCAACAGTGTACCGCGTCTCGGTTTGAGCTGACCATATGGCTGCCAATTAGGGGAAATGTTTGTTTCTTTGACTGTTACCACATGCTTAGAAGTAGGGGTGTTTAAAACTATCCGAATCCAAAAATCCGATCCGAATTATCGGTTATACAAATCCGAAATATCCGAAATTTCGGATATCTGAATTTTCGGATTCAGATAGTGATTTTAAAAAATAAAATTTAATTTTTATTTTTTTCGGATATCTGAAAATATCCGAAGTATCCAAAAAATATCTGAAAATCTGAAAATATTCGAAATATCCGAAAATTTATATTCGGATATCCGAAATATCCGGTTAGAATATAAAATAATAATAAAAAAATAAAAATTAAATAAAAATCAGATATTCGGATATCCGATTCACTATCCGATCGGATATCCGAAATTTCAGATATTCGAATTCCGGATATCCGAAATTCCGGATATCCGAAATTTCGGATACGGATTCGGATAGCGAAATCTGGTATCCGAAAATTTCGAATATCCGAAATTCAGATATCCGAATTTTTGGATATCCGGTTTTGAACACCCCTACTTAGAAGACTGCATTTATGGTTGAACATGATTTCATATTGGTAACTTATATTTTAGATACGGTTTGCATTTTACGGTGTTCGCTATTATATAAATAGAGGGGTGTGTGTGTGTATGTTTAAATTTTTGTTTATCTATTATGCACTTGATGATGATAAATACATTTTTTAATGGAGAGTGATTAGAGTGTATTTAAGAGTAGAACGTGAAAATGCGAAGAAAAACATGTATAAATATAAGTAAAATATATTCTAACATATATTAATTAAAATATAATTTAAACTAACAATTAAGAAAATATGGTTTTCTATAAATTAGAAGTAGACAACTCTTATTATTTCAAATATAGAAGGAAATGTTTAATTGAATATAAGGACACTCTATAATTATGACAAATATGGAAGGAAATGTCTAATGAAGTAAAGGTGACAAATTCTTGTTAATATGTATGGATTATTAATATGTATTAAATCCATACATCTTCTTCGACCTCACTTCAACACCACTTCAACACACACTCTCTTCTTCATTGTTCAAAGTGCTAGAGATTCTCTTCTTCATTCTTTTTCTGTGACTAGATTGTATTCAACATGGTAAGTGTCTTAATTCTCTTAATTAATACACATGATTAGTAAATTTAACATCTTTTGCCTAAGTAATTCTTTCATCAATGTATGTATATCAATGTGTTTCTACATTCTACAAACGCATGTATTTTTTTTCTTTTGGTTAAAGGGGACGGCACCCCGGTTAAATTTTATTGATACGACCTTCCCAATCCCCCCAAGAATTGTGAGATTTCAAGTGGTCTAACTCGGACTGTTTGTCGATAGTTTGTATGCTACGACCTTCCCAATCACCCCCCAAGCATTGTGTGATTTTAAGTGGTCTAACTCGGACCATTTGTCGATAGTTTGTATGCTATGACCTTTGAAGGATCGTATGCTGACCCAAACGAGTCGTTCAGAGGCTTTCTCCTTGGTTTCAGGTGCGAAATTACAAGAAACTAAGGTAGAAATAGCAGGCAATTCACTTTAACTACTTGTTTTATTGATATCAAACATTTACAGCTCAAATCTCGCACCGGCAGAGCTTCGGCACGATTTCTACGCAATTGTTACAAATGGGATCCGCTCTAGAGGTATATATAGGACTTTGGGACCGCTTATTGTACAGGCCCAATAAGCGGCCCAGACAGTCACTCGAGCGGTCCAACCATCTCGTCATAAGAGCGGTCCAGAACATGACCATTCGAGCGGTCCATGTATCTAAACGACTAATAAGCGGCCCAACTATCTAATTTGACTCTATAAGCGATCCAACATCTAAAACCTATACATTTTCACTATTTCTAGTATTACGTGCCCAGATCTAACGTTCTAAGACAGTGACTCGATACAAGACGTAATCAGCAGATGAAGTGCACCAACAGACTCCCCCTCAGATGTTGATGGAGTCGACTATCGAGTCACACCTTGCTGTCTTCAGTTCTTCAGTCTTAATCATTCTTTGGGCTTCTCTCTCTTTATCATTCTATCATTCTAAGACACGAACGAAGATGTAGTCGACAGACAACTGCACCAACAGACTCCCCCTTGAATGTTGACGGAATCTTTAGTGAGAGTCTGCAAACAATCACAACTCTTCAATCTTGTTCGGCCTTCTTCAGGAACTTAACCTGGAATAATAGCTTCTTCAGGAATTCCTTCCTGGAATCACATGCCTGGATCATTCTCTGGCTCTAACTTTCATCAGACTCCCCCTATCATAATGCTAGGATCTCTGTCTGGAAATTGTTATCACCATTGAAATCAACTCCTGGCTTTCTCTGTTTAAGCTCTCCTCTGGTTCTGATGTGTCTCCTGGCTATTCGTAGCAACAGGATCAGAAACCTGCAAAACTCAACCATACTATTACAAACTAATACAATTTGCAATTCAACTTAATGAATCAGCAAATCATATAAGAAAAATTATGAAGATCAAACTGTAGGTTACCATTCAACTTATTCATCAAGTTAATGAACCAAATTTGCATTTCAAATCTTCACAATTTTACACTCTCTCCCAAACCACAAGTTCAACATGTTTAGCACTTGAAATATCAAATATCAGTTCTTCACATTCTGTTGTCGAAAATCTTTTTGGATTTTCAAATATCTAACAAACAAACAATATTTTTGGATTTTTGAATTTAGAGAAATACAGAAATGAACACTATTTTTGAGAGATTGTGCAAGAGGATCATATCGGTTTTTGAGACATATCGCCAACACCGTTGATCTTGATTAATCAGCAAATGTTAAAAACAAATTTACTTCTGATTGTCAGTATTGTTGTCCACTTAAACCTCTACACCAATTTTCAATTGATTCAAGTTACGTATTTAATGTATTAGCACTTAACCTTATTTGAGTGTCCCACCTCTTGAATATACTCCCGTATCCAGATCCCAATATTCTGATTTACAGGTAAGTATATTACAAATGATATATGTATATAAATTAGGGGAAAAATGCGAGAACTGAGGGATCTCAGGTCAGAACTTCCGTTCAGCAGAGAGATATCAGCTTCGACTTAGCAGTGGGTCCCCTTTAGAGGATCTTTTCAGCTACAACAACTGATCATCAATTTTATTGTCTAATCAGCTGAGGGCTTTATGCTATGTTTCAAGCATATGAAGAAAGTATTAGCCAGGGACTAGGTCAGAACTACCGTTCAGCAGAAGTCCCGGAATAATACCCCAGACATCATTTGAGTACAAGAACCTAGTATTTCAGAATAAGAAACCTTTCAAACGAGATTTCAGGGGTTACCTATATATCCAAGTAGTGTTCCCCACAAAATAAGTAAGTTTGATTTTATGTTTATATCTCGAATACAATTTACTAACTGTGTGAAGCCTACTGACACATCATTAGTAAGACTCGTTTAAAAACAATTTTGACTTTACAAATCTCTAGCATGCTGTGATAGTCCACCGATGTACTATCATCTCCTCTTTTTGCAACAAAACTCATTTTCATTTTTCAATTTTTCCAATGAGTTGACTAATTGTCAGACTAGAAAACTCTTCAGAACGTTTTAATTTTAAGATATAATTTTCCCATTCCTCTTGAGGTAAAGCACTGGCAAATTTTTCGACCCATTCCTCTGATGCTTTGGTTAAACCAACTATGGACATTGAATGAACAAGATGTTTGTATCTTTCAATGACACATCTTGTGCTTTCTCCTGGAAAACCTGAAAATGAATCAAACTCTTTCGTTAGTACTTTTCTTCTATCACATTCTTCTTGAGTCATGTTAAAGATATTGAACTCCATTATTAGGTCAAACACTTTGACTGAAAAGCAAATCAGAAAATGACCAAACACGTGGATTGTTCAAATGAGCGAATCAAATGATGATCAAATAAGCGGTCCAACAACGTTCGAATAAGCGATCTACAATCGTTCGGACGAGCGATCTACAAATGTTCGAATAAGCGATCCAAATAAGCGGTTCATGTGATGTTCGGTCGAGCGATTCAAAGGTTGTTGTCCGGATGAGCGGTCCAAATTAGTCCAAATAAGCGATTCAAACTTGGTCCGAATAAGCGGTTCACAAAAGTGAACTTGGAGCGGTCCAAGATCAATTCGACCGAATGAGCGGTTCAAGATCTGTCCGGATGAGCGGTTCAAGAGTCCAATTTACGAGCGGTCCACAATTTCAAATCCAAATTTCACCCACTTAAACTTCGAATTTTGATTTGAAACTTTCCAGGGTTTGTCACAGTACTATTGCGCACAATCCCTGAGATTTTGAGCGAATTCCGACCGTGAAATCTTTCCGAATCAGAAAAAGAAGATGTAGAAGTAAGAAAAAGTGACAAAATCCAGCTAATTTCTGCAGAGAACCTCCTCCTGTGCTCTGATACCAATTGAAGGATCGTATGCTGACCCAAACGAGTCGTTCAGAGGCTTTCTCCTTGGTTTCAGGTGCGGAATTACAAGAAACTAAGGTAGAAATAGCAGGCAATTCACTTTAACTACTTGTTTTATTGATATCAAACATTTACAGCTCAAATCTCGCACCGGCAGAGCTTCGGCACGATTTCTACGCAATTGTTACAAATGGGATCCGCTCTAGAGGTATATATAGGACTTTGGGACCGCTTATTGGACAGGCCCAATAAGCGGCCCAGACAGTCACTCGAGCGGTCCAACCATCTCGTCATAAGAGCGGTCCAGAACATGACCATTCGAGCGGTCCATGTATCTAAACGACTAATAAGCGGCCCAACTATCTAATTTGACTCTATAAGCGATCCAACATCTAAAACCTATACATTTTCACTATTTCTAGTATTACGTGCCCAGATCTAACGTTCTAAGACAGTGACTCGATACAAGACGTAATCAGCAGATGAAGTGCACCAACAGACTCCCCCTCAGATGTTGATGGAGTCGACTATCGAGTCATACCTTGCTGTCTTCAGTTCTTCAGTCTTGATCAGTCTTTGGGCTTCTCTCTCTTTATCATTCTATCATTCTAAGACACGAACGAAGATGTAGTCGACAGACAACTGCACCAACAACCTTCCCAATCCTCCCCCCCCCCACAAAAAGAAAAAACTATATAAACCCACTTAGCTATCCTACCAAAAACAAAAAAAAAACTGTTCAAACAAAAACAAAACAAAATCTCTCAACAATACAATACAAAACTAGACATATTAAGCAATAAAACAATAAACTGCACATCCAATACCCATAATTACCAAAATACCCCCATAACTTCCACCAATACCAAAACCCAAGACCTCTCCAACCAGTCCATCCATTTAACTGTTTCCAGGATACTCACTATCCAACCCATTATCATTGGCTTTAAAATTCCAAACATCAGCTGCCAATAAAATATTCGGTGACTTTTTAAAAGTCAAACCCATCAGCCTTAGTTTAACCACATCCCTTATCTGATCACATATAACCTGCAGCACAAATACAAACGTTTAAATGAATTGAACTGAGTTTCATGTTGACATAAACAGCCCCTGAATTCAGTTGGGCGTTTTCAAGCACCTTGACATAACAACCCCTGAACTCAGTTGGGTTTTTTAATCAATTCGAGAGCTTTATTGTTGAAATTGAAATTGTAAACATACAAGAACGAAGGTAAACTACAATGGGTTTAAATGAATTAAACTGAAATCATCTATAGAAAAGATGCCTCATTGAAACCCTAACTTACAGCTAATAACGGCTTCTAACATCAATGAATTTCGGATATTCGAAATTTTCGGATACCAGATTTCACTATCCGTATCCCTATCCGAAATTTTGGATATCCGAAATTCGAATATTCAAAATTTCGGATATCCAAAATTTCGGATATCCGATCGGATAGTGAATCGGATATCCGAATATCCGATTTTTATTTAATTTTTATTTTTTTATTATTATTACTTTATATTCTGAACTGGATATTTCGGATATCCGAATATAAATTTTCGAATATTTTTCAGATATTTTGGATACTTCAGATATTTTCGGATATCCGGAAAAAATAAAAATTAAATTTTCGGATATTTCGGATATCCGAAATATCCAAAAAATTTTAAAATCACTATCCGAATATGAAAATTCGGATATCCGAATTTTCGAATATTTGCGATTCGGATATTGGGTAATTCAGATCGGATTTTTGGATACGGATAGTTTTGAAAACCCCTAATAATTAGTTAGTGGTTATATTTTATCTCTTTATAAAAAACTAACATCCCCCCTCCCCCGATTTTTAAACGGTCATAATTTTTTGGTACGTTCATTTTTTTTTTTAAATTACACCATATAAACGAATATTTTATTCTCTTTACTTTGAGTATAGTATTGTTATATTCTCTTTACTTTGAGTATAGTATTGTTATAGTATTTAATTAGAATTTTGATATATTACGTGATTAACAGTGTCTAAGGGTGAGTAGTAACTGATTCGTTAACAGAAACCGAACCGAAATCAACTAATAACTGAAGTAACTGAAAACTGATTAACTAAAACCCGAATTAACCAAAAACGGTTATCGATTTTTAGTACTCTCATTTAACCAAAATTCATTGAACCGAACCATTCACATTTCATTTATTTCTAGCTTTTATACCTTTAGTTCATGTATTTCATATGTATACCCCTGTTTTAAGTATTTATACCTCATATCATGTACCAATACATCCATTTCATGTATTTCTAATCAAAAGTTTTAGCCCAAGTTTGGTTTTGGCTATTAACCGAAATTAAATGAATCAAACCAAAAACCATCAATCTAACTGAATAAACCAAACCGATTAACTGAAAACGGATTGGTTAATAAAATAGACTAATCGATTACCTCGATTTTGGTTGAGGATAATAATCTAGCCAAACGGACAATGCACACCATGGCAATGTCTGTGTTTCTCGCTGCATCGCGCGCTTACTTATCGGTTATTAACCAAAGCTGTTATCGGTGAGTAATAACTAAATCGTTAACCTTAACCAAACCGAAAACAAACGAAATCGAACTGAAATCAACCAAAAGCTGGATTAACTGAAAACCGAATTAACCAAAAACCGGTTATCAATTTTTTTGTACTCTCGTTTAACCAAAATTAGTTGAACTGAACTGAATCATTCATATTTTCATATATTTTCAGCTTTTATACCTCCAGTTCATATATTTCATATTTTATATCTTGAGAAAAATGCCCGGATAGTCCCTGTGGTTTGCCCATTTTTCACCTTTAGTCCATAACTTTCTAAAATTACAGCTATAGTCCCCAACTTTTGCAATTTCGTTCCCAGATAGTCCCTGGCGCGGATAGGGGTTAGTTTTTTGTGTTAAGTGGATGTGAAATTACTAAAATGCCCTATTTATTAAAAAATAAGTTAAATGTAAAACGAAATGTATTAATTCAGATAGGGCCCACATGGTTTATTGTAAACCTATCCCCCTTTCTCTCTCGTTCACTATAGCCACCAACATCAACTGCAACCACTACCACCCTCCACTGGAGAACCCCGCCACCACCGTCTGTTCCGCCGCTTCTCCTTCAATACAAGATCATGTAACCGCAAGAGCCGCCACTATCAGCTTACAAGAATGGCAGGCATGGGGCACTGATTCCCCAATGCCCACTCAAGTGGCACAAATTGTTGAAGAAATGGTTGATTTAGAGAGACAAAATGATGCCCGGATGAAGTTTGGAGGCCTTGGTGGTAAACTCAGGGGGTGTTTGGCCTAGCTTTTTTAACAAAGCTTATAGCTTTTTTTACAAAATAAGCTTAATTTGGTGTTTGGTTTAGCTTTTTAAGCTTATGCTTATTAGCTTATATAAGCTAATTTAAAGAAGCTTATTTGAAGATGGTTTTTTAGCTTATTTGTGTAAGGGCAAATGATAGAAAATAAGCTATAAGCTAATCCAAACACTTAAAAAAGGCTTATCAAATGATAGAAAATAAGCTATAAGCTAGTTTAAAATATAAGCATAAGCCAAAAAATAAAAGCTAGGCCAAACACCCCCTCAAGGTAATTTAAATCTGATTAATGGGTCTTTTTTATTTGAACATCTTATCTGAATTTGTTGATAGTTGAAGGCATTGTGGGTGATTGATTGTGATTTGTGAGACCTGGGATTTATTGTGTTTGGGACAAGTTGTATGGTTAAGAATGGGTAACAGGGTAAGTGATGAATATGGTTCATAAGTGATAATTTCCTCAAGTTTGTCTTTTTATTATTTCTTTTTTGATTTTGGGTTTTTTTTGGATATTTAGTAAAAAGGGGTTGGTTAAAGTATTTTTTTTTTTTTTTTTTTTTTTTTGTATTGGGTTTGGTTATGATGGAAGGAGTATCATAAGAACTTAAAATTTTTGAATAATGAAGATTGAGCTATATTTGGTTACTGTTTTATTGTTTTTGAGATGCAGTAGAGTGTTGTAAACGCCCCAGCGCCTCAAGGTCGCACTTATGCATATATGGGCCACAACCACCAAACTGCTACTGCAAGTAACACTAATAGGGCTCCGTTCTGAAATTGAAGCGGCTCCGGCGACGATCTGTTTCATTGAGGGCAATTGTGATCGGACACTGAAATTTACCTTTAAAAAATTGTGATATGTCGGCGAGGATCTGTTCCGTCGAGGATCTGGCGGCGAGGATTGCGTTTTGAAATTGAAGCGGCTCCAGCTAGTTCCCTCCTTTAGTCTGAAATTTGGTTTGAAATTTTGTGTTGGTGGGGATGAATGGAAAATATTTAAAGAGGGGGTGGATTTAATGGAGTTACAGGTGGTGGTTATGGTGGAGGTAGGTGGTGATATGATGGTTAAAGGTGGTGATGGGATGAAGAAGAGGTGAGGTTGAGGGTGGAGCCCACAAAGTTTTTTTAATTAATTTGTTTTATTATTTAGGTCGGGCTCACTTAAGTTCAGCTGTATACTTTGATTTTTAACTTTTATTTTTAACAGAGAGGGTACTTTTGTCATTTCACATCAACTTAACAACAAAAACTAACCCTCATCCGCGCCAGAGACTATCCGGGAACGAAATTGCAAAAATTGGGGACCCTAGCTGTAAGTTTAGAAAGTTAGGGACTAAAAGATGAAAAATGGGCAAACCACAGGACTATCCGGGCACTTTTCTCTTATATCTTCATTTCATATATTTATACTTTCATTTCATGTATTTATACCTCAATTTCATATATTTCTAAGCAAAAGTTTTAGCTCAAGTTTGGTTTTTGCTATTAAAATAACCAAACCAAAATTGATTGGTTAATAAAATAAACTAACCGATGACTTTGGTTTCGGCTTCGGTTGAGGATAATAGCCGAACCATGTACAGCACAATGAAATGGATTACCCGATTACTTTGGTTTTGATGCTACAATAAATATCATAAGATTAAGAAAACTACAAAAACGAGTATCGCAATGCGATATGTCGCTCCCGCCGCATCACACGGGCATCCTGCTGAATATGTATCTTGTGAAGAACGCGTGAATTCCATTCCATTCCAACATATACAAAACCAAAATGGGGGAATAGTGCCAGGCAGAAATGGGGGAATAGTGCCAGGCAGCTGCCTGGCACTCCCCCATTGGACCAACACGTTTAATGTTTTATATTCATTTTAAAATTACGTTTTTGTCCCCAGCCCAAAATAAAATTACGTTTTTGCCCCCCGCTCAAAATAAAATTACGCTTTTTGTCCTCATCTCAAAATTACGATCTTGCCCTCAATTCAAAATTACGACTTTGTCTGGCACTCTCCCATTGGACCAACCAGTTTCTTATTTTATATCCATTCTAAAATCACGTTTTTGTCCCTCTCTAAAATTACGGTTTTGCCCCCGGCTCAAAATAAAATTACGCTTTTGTCATCAGCTCAAAATTACGATTTTTCCCTTCATTCAAAATAAAATTGTGGTTTTGCACTCAGCTCAGAATTACCTTTTCGCCCCCAGTTCAAAATAAAATTTTGTTTTTGCCCCCACTTAAAAATTACGATTTTGCCCTCTGTTCAAAAATGTGATTTTTCCCCGTTTAAAAATTGTGATTTCGCCCTCAATTCAAAATTACGTTTTTCCCCGGTTCAAAATAAAATTATGTTTTTGCCCCCAGCTCAAAATTACGATTTTTCCCTCGGTTCAAAATAAAATTGCGTTTTTGCCTCAAGCTTAAAATTATGATTGTGCCCTTAGTTCAAATTTATATTACGTTGTTACCCCCAAGTTAAAAATTACGAATTTGCCCCTGTGAAAATTTACAATTTTGCAACAGGTTCAAATTTACAGTACTGCCATTACTTTAGTTTTTGTCAAATTACGATTTACCCCAGTCAAAAAATACAACTTTCCCTCAGTTAAAAATTACAACATTGTCATTGTTTTAGTTTCTTTTTATCAAAACTATGAGCAAGTGTTTTGTTTTAATTGGTTGACTCGATTTAATTGTTTTCGGTGTCAATGAGCTGACTAACACTTGCTCATTATTCGGTCATCGTCCCGCAATGCGGACGGGGCACCAACTAGTTGAAAACAATACAAGATCGAACAATAAGATATTGTAAATAATGCAAAGATCATTTGAAAACTTTTACAAAAGTTTTATAAATATATAATACTTATAAACAAAGTCTTACATTTTTTAAATGAAACATTCTGAAACTAATGCTAACAAAATACATTTAAAACTTTGAACATTGTTACAAAATAAAATCAAGACTTCAAATATCTCTATGAAACAGGTCAAGATTTATTTAAAACATCATTAATTTTGTTAGGCAAGATGGTGGACAAACTATTCATTAGCAGGAAGCAATTCAAATTATAACAAGTGGCGGACCCAGTAGACATTTTCAAGGGGTGCGGATCCTTGGGTTTAACCAAATTTTCAATGGGTGCAAGCAGGATTTTGCCCTACAAAATACACTAATTTTTTTTTCAATGGGTGGGTCCGCCCACCCAACCCCCTTACTAGCTCCACCGACAAAGTAAAATTTCTTGTTGTTAGCAAAGATGCTTAGCAAAACAAGCTTTGGTTTCTTTTTAAAAACGAACAAAGCTTGTTTTGCTAACTCATTATTGTGTGTTTGTTCGAGTTTCTTTAAAATCTTTATTTTATACCAAACTCATTGTTTGCATTATTGTAATTTTAGAAAGTCAAACTATTAAAGCCATCTTTACAACGTGTTGAAGCTGCCACTTGTATGGTGAGCCGATATTTTGAATGCTTGACGACAAAATTTCCAACCTTCTTCATTGCATTGCCGGTGAGAGCATTGATATTTTGACTGCTTGTTGGAACATATTTTTTTAGATTATTTTCATAATTATTTAAAAAACCTAACCGAAAATCAAATTCTAATTTTCACTGTTCAGTTTCATTTAATAGTTACATTTTGACAGTTTGGTTTTTGGTTTTAATCCGAAAAACCTGAATTTTAACAAAATGAGTATTCACCATTCCTTATTTCGAGTCACTTGCTTTTGCAATGGGCTTTTTTTATAACGGCAGAGACTACTGGTGTATCATCGTGTCATCAGCGGAACCACCTGATCATATCCATCTCTACTAGGTTATAATGTTTATACACCAATTCAGGAGGAAAGCCCAATAAATCTAGGAAAAACCTATTATGAGAATCGAAACCAGGACCTAATGGTCCATTGGTCCCTAAGCCTTATCACACCCTCAAGATGCCACTAGGCTATAATGCCATGGTCTAATAGGTTGTACAACTTGAAAAATTCATATCCCACATAATCACATATGTCGTTATTGTTCTTTTCAACTTAATTGAGCTTTCTAGAGCTGAAAAACAGCTACCTGATTCGGTTTTGTTTTAAAACCGGATATGTAACTCAGTTTGGTTTTTGGTTTAAGTGGTTTGAATTACTTTGAAAGTGAATATTTAACACCACTTAAACAAAACGTGTATAGATATTTACTAGCAAAGACTATGTTTTTCTTCATGAGAACTTTTGGACTTTGATATTCAAGATATAGTAATTTCTCAAAACGGATTGAACCGTCTAGCACCAAACTTGCGTCAAGAACTTTTTTATGTGTAGATACGTATAGAGAGATAGTTTGCTTCAGCTCGGGAACCTTGAATCAGTTTAATCCACTAGATCACTATTTATATAAATTATTAATATAAATACGTGTGCAAGTGTTGAAGATGAAAGGACACCTAAGAGGCTAAAACCAATATCATATACAGAAAGGCTATAGATTTTGGAAACTGAGCTTGTTTATTCGACTCACGGAAACATGACTAGCACGTATTTAAAAGGTGCGAGGGTTGAGCTGACCAGAAGCATTAGCTGCATACGTGACGCGCTTCACCATTCTGGCACCTTCCGACGCTGCCAGCCAAATCATCCAGATGAACCCAATCCAGCCTAATACATATATATAACGTAAGTTTAGTACAAAACATCATATGCCATAATAAATATGTTTAAGAAAGCATAGAAGTTTTGAAGCTAAATAATACATGATTTGGTTATACTCTAGAGTTTGCAAGATGGAGAACAAATAAAAGTGACTACTTAATAGAAACATGTTCAATAATAATCCAAAAGTGATTTATAAGGCGTCACGCCATTTAACATTACACTTTGGACAAGTTTCGACTAGTTCTTTTTTGTAAACTTAACCTTACATAAGTAAATATGTTGAAATTCCACCTCTAGGTTAATTCATCTCCGATGGGTCCAACAGTTCCAAAAAATAAAACAAAATAGCAAAAATGGAACAAATCAAATGTATTCAAATGCTAACAGCCTCCAAAGTGCTTAATTTAAAAAAAGACTAATGTCTTAATAATATAATTTTTCAATCATATTGGACACTTAGTGACGAAAAGTCAAAAAATACGTGTGCAAGTTGAAGTATTTTTTTATGAGAAAACAAAGTATAGGGAATTCTCTGCAAAAAACAAATTGGAAGTCCATAGGCATTTTCTGGAATTTAATCATAAATTATTTATGAACTTCCAAAGATGGGACAAATTAGCATTGGCGGCAAATCAACCCATCCAACCCTCTACATTTGACCAAGTACCCATCATTACACTAGTGGCTTGGTTCTAGAAGGTGCGTGGCTGGTAGGCATTTAGGTTCCGAAAGCTGGGGAATTTGGGTTCCGCTCCGAAGCAATTAGCAAGAGCTTCACGTACACTAGGATCCAATATTCATATAATGTATGGATACTATTTAGGGATATTGGAAATAACCTTAACTTTCAAAATTTGGCCAATAATACTCCCAACTTACGAATTGTACCGCGCCACTCTCAACTTTCAACTTATTTTCCTCTAGCACTCCCAAACTAACTGAACCCTAACCAAGTTACTTTTTTGCTGATGTAGTCCTTGTTTAGTGACGTGGCATCTGAGTTGGTTTTTTTTTTTTTTTTTTGCTGATGTGGCATCTGACGTGACTATTTTGATGACGTGGCATTTGTTTAGTGGCGTGGCATCTGACATCAGCTAAGTAGGTTAGGGCTCAATTAGTTTGGGAGTGGTAGAGGAAAACAAGTTGAAAGTTGGGAGTGGTGTGGTACAATTCGTAAGTTGGGAGTGTTATCGGCCAAATGGTGAAAGTTGAGTTTATTTAAATACAATATCGCAATATCCCTACTATTTTTACTAATTTGTTAATCATTGGACACTAAAAAATAAGATAATATGAAAAAAAAAAGTTTTATGTGCAACCTATAATAAGCATTAAACACAATTATATGTACAACCCAAGAGTACCAACCTAAAGAAGCTCGTTTTTAATCTCAGACTCGTTGGATTTTTATCAACTTCCCTGATGTGTTTTCCCCACCCCATCAGTCACCTCATGCATCAGGTGTGAGCCGTGATTTTTTAATATTTAAACCAAGATAGATGGTCCTGTGGGAAGCACGTTTTGCGGTTTTGGTCCTTTCTATTCAGAAACTACGGATTTGGTCCCCTTTTCCCCACTGTTTGCCAAATCATAACACATTTGGTCCTTTTCACTAATAGACATTAAACATATATGAAATCCATGTGAGATTACCGTTGTACCCTTTCACGTAAAAAACTAAATGGGACTAAAAGAATTATGTATGAGTGAAGGCGTCCACATGAATCGAGTATTTTCATATGTGATTACTTACGTCTTGGACATCCATTCTTCTTTTATCAAAGGGCTATACCAGTTCCTTGGTTCCCAAGTGCTTGTGGTTCTCAAATGAACTCACCCGTATACATGTGAGTATATATAAGGATGGGAAATAATAAAACGAAAAAGGGTAGAAGGGGGAGGACGAAACATGTCCTATTATTTCGACATTTCCTCATAGTTTTCTCTTATGGTGCAAGCTAATAACTATCAATGAAGGATGTGTGAAATGACAGAAAAGGAAATAAAATGATTATATATACCTGCAGCGACTAAAGCCGCTATGATTGATGAGATGGTTACGGTGAATGTCACGAATGCAGTGACGAACAACAAGCCAATGTACATTGTTGTCATACACGCAAAGAAAATAGCTAAGAAGCCACCAACTGCTGCCAAAGAGATGAGAAGAGAGATCACAATTGCATTCACAGTTGCTGCAAGAAACACCACCGTAAACACCAGCATTCCTGTCAATGCTAAGAGAGTCACTATCCCAGCCTGTACCAGATTTAAAAACAAAAATTAGATTAAATTCATGAACATTCAACATATTGAAATGAACGTGACAATGAAACTTCACTTTCAGGGTAGAAGAGACTAATTAGGTTCTTAATGTGCTGCACAATAGCCAACTAATGCTAACTACAACAAAATCACATTTTTGATGGGTGCCTGTGGTGTAGACAAATTCTATTTTAACAGTCATTTGTCAGTATCAACTTACAAACAGAGTACATCGCTTCTCTTCGAGTCTGAGAAATATCATGAACAAGAAGATAACACAAAAGGATTTTGGATTAAATGAGTAATGATGTCTGTCTGATTTTCAGATCAATTATCAGTGCAGTCTACACCAATGAACACGGTTTAAAAAAAGGTTGAGACGTGCGTATCGATTCCGTTCTTTTAAACCTTGCCAATGAAGAGTGCTTAATATGTCATATAGCTGCTGTATCCGTTTACATTAATGCTATTTCTGCTTTGGTTGACTTCCGATATCAATCCAAACCTCAATTTTTACCATCTATGATACCTTTTCAATGAATTTACTTCCAGCAACATGATGACATGGAATTGAAATTTGATTTGTAATTTAGGTGTGTTCGTTTCACATAATGGAATGAAATCAAGATAGAATTGGAATGTAGATTTCGTTCCTTACGTTATTGTTCAATTCGAATTCTTCTTTAAACAACATAAGAAATGGAATATACATTTACATTCCAATTCCATACAGATTCCATTTCATTTTGTGAAACGAGGCGTTTGTGTTTATCAAATACCTAATGTGAAACTAATTACTCTAATTAGGGCAAATTCTGAACTCTGAGTTGCAAATCATTAAATTCGATATGAATCAACAACAAAAGTGACTCCAAATTCAAATTCAACCAAAATCAAAACCTCACATACATTCCAAAATCTAACAACATCATTAATGGAGCAATAGATTCCGTACCGTACACAAAAACAAAATAAAAATTTATCAAATAGAACAAACACTTGTGATAACAAACACTTTTTATCAAATTTATTCTCCAAAATCAAATCGAACGAACAAATACTTACAGAAACAACCAGAAGAGCGCGAATCGGACTACCGCGAGTCCACTGAACAACCTCACGCCGCGTGTTCACCGTCGCCTTACGAAACATCGGAACCGCCTCAACGAACGATTTCTTAATCCGTGAAGCCATCGGAGAACCTGAATTCTGATTCAAAATCGATTCGATGAGGTGTACGGAGACGCCGTACAGCGTTACATCATCTCCTAATTCGGTTGAAATTTTTTCGTCAGGTTTAGATGTAGAGTTTTCTACGGTTTCTGCGGTTTCTTTTTCCGGCGATAATACGCCGCCGTGAGGCTTCTCTGCGCCACCGTTCATCACCGCCATGTTGTACGGAGATTTGCTTACGTGAAATGTGTTTTTGAATTAGGGGAGGTTGAAGAAGGTGTTTTGGCCGTTGGATTTGGAGAGTGTTATGTTGATCTAACGGTTTAGGGGTGTTGATGTCCATGATTGTAGGTGTGGGGACCGGAGTAATCGGATATGGCGAATGGACACGTGTGTGTATATGGATCACGATCTTTAGATTGGGACGTTTCTTGTAATAAACTAGTAAATATCCACGTGCGTTGCGGCTAGCATTTAGTCGGTATCGTATCTATTCGTTACAGTCGTGGTATGATAACTACGTTCGGTATTGAAAACAAAAGAGGTATGCCTAAGAGGATATCAACATGTGTTTTTTACATTGTTCAAAAACCAATACTGGTACGAATTATGTCGGTACTGGTATCAATAGTCGGAATGAGTTTGGTTCGTCACATAAACGAACGGTATTGATTTCGTTTGTCATGATTTGCAACAATATTTGTGCAATTTTATAAAGCATTTTACGTGATATATCGATATGTAGATAAAAATAAGTTGCTAAGAATTAGAGAAAAAAAAACTAATGTTTAAATAATACATATACTATTTTTGAAATATTCTATTTAACTTTCTATATAGCAAAATTATAGTTTTAAGTTTGAAATATTCTATTTATATCTATTAATATTAATATTTAATATTTAATATTAATATTTATTTATTAATATTAATATTTATTATTAATATTAATATTAATATTAATATTAATTAATTAATTATTAATTATTAATAATTAATATTAATAGAAGGCTTGAAATGAACAGTGGGTAGACACTTGTCTACTTGCTGTTCGCTGTTGTTTTTTTTTTTAATTAAATAAATTCACATTTTTTGTTTGTGTTTAAAAGTTATTATTTTAGGATCTTATAACAATTACTTGGGCTGGTTCATTGGCTTAGGCAGTGTTTGTTGGTAGTGTGAGCTCAGGTTTGAATCTTTGCTGATAGTTTTTTTATCTATTTCTTTAGTTAGTTTTTAATTTTAAATTACTCTTAAAGTAGAACACGTGGTGTTGTTTAGTGATTTTTAATCAGCGACGTGTGCTCTGGCTTATTAATCACTTTTCTGCATGAGTATTTCCCCCAGGGTTTTCTTCTGGGTTTTGCTTGGTCCTCTCTTCTGAATTTTAGCAGGCGATCAGGTAATGTTCTTCTTACTTTCTGTTTTTTTTTTTTTTTCTTTTCAGGTGTTTATTAGGGTTTGTAATGTTCTTTTTGCGTTGTGCAGGTCAAGTGTCTTTTGCTTTGTGCAACTTGATGTTTGGGGGTTGCTCTGATTGTTTTAATGGAGAAAATGACTTTTGTGTATGGGGATTTAGGTCTGATTTAAGGTTCATGAGGTTTTGCACACCAGGTGTTTGATAGTTTGTCTAGCTTAATTTTAAAGCTTTTTTTATGGGTAACTTGGTCTACAATTGTTTATGGCTTTTGTTAATTGGTTTATGGTGGGACTTCATGATAGGGATGTATGTTGTGTCAAGCACTCCATGCTTTCATCTCTTTAGCCTTTCTAGATAGTAATACCGTCTCAACTCCTCATTATATCTAAGGTGTTATCTTTCTTATTATGTAATGTAATACTTCCATTTTTTCCACCAATCATGTTGCTGCTTCTTAAAAAGAGAAAAAAAAGTTACTACTTCGTTAGGTCTTCTCTGATGAATTTTTGACTAAATTTAATGATTTTGTTACTTTAGACAATCTTTTATGTATTGCAATATATTACTTTGTTATTTTTATCATGATTGTTTGCATGACCCGTATTTATACTATATATGAACCCGACCAACCCAACCCGAAACCGGTTCTGACCTGAACTCATGCGTAGAACCAAAGGGGAGTGTACAAGTCCATCAGATGCTTTGTTTGGTGGAGGGTATGCGTCGGCATTTGTCCATCAGATGCTTGCTTTGTTGAATGTTGACGCCCTTCCAAATGCATGAGATGTTGAGTGAAAACAATTTCATTTGAAGGAAAATACTATGCTACAAATTTAGAATAAGATAGGGATTGGGGAATAGTGGTACCGTTAGGGGTGTGGATTTATGACACGGCCCGAAAACATGACAAGAATCTAACACGAAATTCGTGGGTTTGGGTTTAGTCTAAATGGGTTCGGGTCAGTTTCAGGTTGAACTCGCGAACCCGTTTAGCTAAACGGGTCAGGTTCGGGTCAACCCAGTCGGGTTAGTGGGTTAACCCGTTTAACCCATTTCTATTTTATTATATTTTTTAAAATATATTTTATGTCATAAATTAAATTGGGTGTGTATTTTATGCTATAAAAATAACTTAAAAATGGAAGTTGACATAAACTTTTATGATTTTAATGTAATTTTATTATATAAATTTGTGTTTTTTTTTTGTAGTAGTGTTAATTTTAATATAATAATTTGCTGAAAAAAATAAAAAATAAAAAAATCGGGTTGAACGGGTCGGGTTCGGGTTAGTATGCGAATATTCGGGTTGGGTTCGAGTTGATATCTATGGCACAATTTTCGGGTTCGTCAAAAATTTCCGGGTTCGGGTCGGATGTTAAACCATTTAGATATGATGCAATATATAAAACACCTACCAGCCAGATAAGAACATTTTGGAAAAGGTAAAAAAAACCTGGTGCAGTGGACAGTGACGGCTGGTCACAACCGCAACAGCCAGACCGCCGAAGGATTACGTGTGCGCCTGCTTCTGACCCGAACCAAAACCACCTTTTTTCTAATCGATCCGTTTTGACCCCAAGTGTTTTTATTACGGATGCTTTGATCCGTTTTGACCTAGGCTCGCTTTGACCTAGCATGCCGCCCAATCCAATGAAAGTAGTTGAGTTATTCTGGACTGAAGTGTTTTTATCACGAAATTCTTCCCCGAATCAAAACAACCCTTTTTTTCTTATTGATCCGTTTTGACCCGAAGTGTTTTTATTACGGTTGTTTGATCCGTTTTGACCCGAGCTCGCTTTGATCTAGCATGCCGCCCAATCCAATGATAGTAGTTGAGTTATTTTGGATTGAAGTGTTATTATGGAAGTTTTGTTCGATGTTAATATTTTATTTTGCCAATTTTGTTAATGCACTTTTGCAAACCAGGTTTATTATGTTGGTCAGTTTTGATATTCTGATTGGTTTGACTTATCAAGATATTCCTATTATATGTATCATGTTGGTGATAACTTTAACATGTATCGTTATGTATGGTTCTCTTGATAAAAATAACATAGAAAGTATATTTAAACATATGTGGCGCATAATCTGATTAACATCTATTCAATATTTTTTTTTATTTCGTATGATGTATGTTGGGATGGAATTGTTATTTGGATTTTTCCATTATTGTGGTTGATTTAGAATTTGCTTCACTAATGTTTTGCTGACTTATTTGATAATTTATTTGTTCTTTAGTTACTCTTTCCCTCGAAGTTGTTTTTGCGCGTATTTATGCAGGTATGTGGTTTCTCTTTTCACCTGTTTTACATGTTTTGTATCATTTGTTGTTAGGTATAATTTTTGGGAGTAGTACAGGCATATAACTATTGATATTTAATAGGGATTTATTAGCACATGCATATATTTATAGATATATATTAGGGGTTTTAACCACATTATCGTCTTAGTATCCGCAGTTTAAACGACCCCGTATTGGGTCGTCTTCAGCTGAAGTTGCGTCTTCTTCTAATGCCTCTATTGGGGCTTCCTTAGTCACGCGTCGACAGACTTCTCATCGGAACACACTGCTGCGTTCCAGAGCTGCAGTAGCTGCTCTTAGTAACGCGCCTACTGGTTTAGTTGGTTTTCCTAATGTTGGTTTGCAATCCCCTGATTATGTTGATATGGGGTCATGTACAGAGGTATGTGAGTATTGCGGTGCTCTTTTTTGGTTTGAGGAGCGGTTAACGTCTTTCCCAATAAGTGGTCGTCCGCGGTATAATCGTTGTTGTCGGGGTGGTAAAATTGAATTGCAATACCCATCTCAACCACTGAATTTGTTAAGAACTCTGTTTTCAGATGCCCAATTTATGTCGAATATTCGCGCTTACAATGCCATGTTCTGTATGACTTCGTTTGGTGCTATTGTGGATGATGCAATAAACCAAGGTGGTGGCCCCTACGTGTTCAAAGTTTCCGGCCAGGTTTCGCACTGGTTGGGTTCTCTTTGCCCGTCTCCTGGTGATGGACCCCGTTTTTTACAGATGTATATTTTCGATAGTGAACATGAGGTTGCCAACAGGCTGCGGTTTTTCCCTGGTATTGACTCACACGGTCCTACAGCAGAGACTGTTGCTGCAATTTCTCAGATGTTGGATGATGTAAATCCATATGTTCGCCTGTTTAGATCCGCAAGGGAATTATGTTCGCGGACAGAGATCCCAGATTTTGAAATCAGGCTTCATAGTCGTGTTCGCGACAACCGTTATGCCACCCCTACATCACATACTCTTGGTGCCATTGTTTGTGATAATAGTCAACTATCAGCGGATTTTGATGTCATTATTAAAAGTAAAGACAACATCCCACATAGGGTAAGCAAACTGCACCCATCTTACATGCCCTTGCAGTACCCACTCCTTTTCCCACGTGCAGAACAAGGTTGGTCGCCTGAACTTAGGCTCACCGGAACTATAAGCGTACTTCCTGATGATCAAATGTCCGATGACCGTAAATTAACACCAATAATGTTCTATGGTTATCAAATGCACGATCGTCAGGACGTTTATACCCACATACTTAGAGCATCCAGGCTGTTACAACAATATTTGGTTGATGCTTACGTCTGTGTAGAACATTCCCGTTTGGAATACTTTAGAGCCAACCAAGATGAATTCCGATGTGAGTTTTTGCAAGGTGTTCATGACGCAATTTCGAGAGGGGATACCGAGGCGCGTAGCATAGGAAAACGTGTTATATTACCTTCTTCATTCACGGGCGGGCCAAGGTATATGTATAAACACTATCAGGATGCGCTCGCAATATGCCGTGTGCATGGTAATCCACAGTATTTCATCACATTTACGTGCAATGTTCACTGGCCCGAAATAACAAGAGAGATCAATCGTGTGGGTGCTGCTAATGCGCAAGATAGGCCTGACATCATCCCTAGAGTCTTCCAAATGAAGGTGCGCACGTTTGTTAAACATTTGCGAAAAAGGAAACCATTTGGAGACGTCACTGCAGGTAACTATAAATGTATCCAATATTTATAGTTTTTATCTGTTGTGTGACTTACATACTGAAGTATTCCTTATTCTCGCAGATCTATACACAATTGAATTTCAAAAAAGAGGCTTACCACATTATCACACACTTTTATGGGTGTCCAATGCATATAGTATTCGCAATGCAGAACAAGTTGATCACTATATATCGGCTGAACTTCCTGATCCTGTTCTTAAACCGGTTCTGTATAGGATTGTCACTGATTGCATGTTACATGGCCCATGTGGTTTAGTGCGCATGGGTTCCCCTTGCATGAAAGATGGTGTCTGCAAAAAAAGTTTCCCCAAACCTTATGAAGATGTGACGCGCTTTGATAATGCAGGTTACGTACATTATAAGAGGTCGTCGACATGTGAACCGTTTCTAAAAAACGGCGTTCCTCTAGACAACGGATATGTTGTTCCGTACAATGAAAATCTGTTAATGCATTTTGATGCGCATATAAACGTAGAGTATTGTGGTTGGACTATGCTTATCAAATACTTATTCAAATACATCTCCAAAGGTGCTGATCGTATTCAGTTTGCGTTAACACGTGATAGACATGGTGGAGATAATGAGGCAGCTGACATCCCGGAGGTCGTAGACGAGATAAAAAATTATACGGATGGCCGATTCATATGTCCACATGAGGCAATGTGGAGGATATTTAGTTTTCCAATACATCACAGGAATCCCCCGGTTCAAGTTTTAGCTGTTCACTTGGAAGGAAAGCAAAACCTTACTTTCAGACAATCGCAACGACTTTTGGATATTGCTAGCAATTCAAATACTGGTAAAACAACCTTAACAGAATGGTTTGTGAGTAATGCCAATGAGATATCCAACGAGGGTAACTCTGCTTTGTCGGGTGTTAACCTTCGGTACGTTGATTACCTATCAAAGTACCGTTGGGATACATCATAAAAAAATGGATATAACCTTCGGTACATTGATTACCTATCAAAGTATCGTTGGGATACATCATCAAAAAAATGGATACAAAGAAGAAGTAAAAGGGAGCCAACAATCGGTAGGCTTACATATGTGCATCCAACATGTGGAGAACTATTTTATTTAAGACTTCTACTTAACTTTCAAAGGGGATGATGTTCCTACACAGATGTACGTACAGTATCAGGGACTGTAATGCCAACATTTAGAGAAGCGTGTGAGAAGCTTGGCTTGATCGGAGACGACAAAGAATGGGCCACCATTATTGAAGAGGTTGCCGAATGGGCAACAGCTGCTGAACTAAGATCTCTCTTTGTTTGCATGCTCCTTCACTGTGATGTTTCAAATCCTCGCAGATTGTGGGAAGCAAATTGGAGATGTATGTCTGATGACATAAACCGTAGTATAAGCCTTGCAGTTACCACCAATTCTGCCGTTATAGACGATCAGGATCTACAACAATATGTACTACGGGAATTGGAAACTCTTCTTAATACAAACTCAACTTCAAGTTCATTGGTTGAGTTCGGTCTACCAATGCCGGATGCTTCTGTGGTTTCAGCGCTTGGGAACAGCCTCCTTTTAGAAGAGAAAAGCTATGACAGAGACGCCTTACGCGCTGAACACACCAGTCTCCACGCAGGCCTTTGTCCAGGACAACTAGCTGTATACAATGCAGTCATGTCTTCAATTGAGAATGGAACTCAAAGTCTACTGTTTGTTTACGGTCATGGTGGAACAGGAAAGACATACTTGTGGAAAACAATCATTGCATGTCTGAGATCAAGAGGTGAAATTGTACTTGCTGTCGCAGCATCAGGTATCACATCATTGTTGCTTCCATCCGGTAGAACTGCACACTCTCGATTTAAAATCCCGTTGGAACTAACTGAAGAATCAGTATGTTACATAAAGAAGAAATCAAACCTATGTAATTTGCTTTTGCAAACCACTCTAATAATATGGGACGAGGCTCCAATGAGTGATCGCAGATGTTTTGAATCCCTTGATAAGACACTAAAGGATTTAACATCAAACACTTCACAGTTTTTTGGCGGCAAATCAGTTTTGCTAGGAGGCTACTTCAGGCAAACCTTGCCAGTAAAACCCAAATGCACGAAAGCTGAGGTTATCGAGTCTTGCCTACCCAGTTCATACTTATGGAAACATCTTATTGTGTATAGGCTCACTGAAAACATGCGCATAGAATCTTCATCAACAACCTCAACCACAGGAGCACAGTTGCAGAATTTTTCAGAATGGCTCCTAAGAATAGGAGACGGGAAAGAAGGTGTCGTTGTGGATTTTGAAGAACCTCACATCAGAAAAATTGAAATACCACCTAAATTCATACTGAAGGACTCCAATGATGGCCTTCATAATCTGATTTCTTTCATCTATGATGCTCATTTACTGGCAAACCTGACACCAGCTGCAATATCAGAACGTGCTATTATATGCCCAAAAAACGACACAGTTGAGGAGATAAATAACTTGGTTCATGCAATGTCACCTGGGGAATGCACTTCTTATTTCAGCACTGATTCAATGGTTCCACATTCAAACGACGGCGGCGAGACAGATGCTATGTACCCG
Source organism: Helianthus annuus (assembly GCF_002127325.2). NCBI lineage: Eukaryota > Viridiplantae > Streptophyta > Magnoliopsida > Asterales > Asteraceae > Helianthus > Helianthus annuus. Next base: position 167,376,285 of record NC_035447.2, on the reverse strand, counting down.
CTTGAATACTTGAATGTGCTTAATTTCAATGGTATACCCAATCATTGTTTACGCCTTAAACCAAATAGCCCTATCATGTTAATGCATAACATGGATCAGAAAAACGGCCTATGTAATGGTACTCGACTTTTGGTAACACAACTCCTTCCACGGGTAATCGAGGCCCGCATTATAACTGGAACGTCAGTTGGTAAGAAAGTATACATACCAAGAATCAATTTTGTGCACGACACCAAAGATCTACCATTTGTATTTACACGTCGTCAATTCCCGGTCAAAATCTGCTATGCAATGACTATTAACAAGAGTCAAGGACATTCACTTAAAAAAGTTGGGCTTTACCTACCAGAACCTGTTTTTAGTCATGGCCAACTATACGTCGCCTTATCACGAGCTACCTCACCAAATTCACTGAAAATTTTCACGTCAAATAAGGCGGACGAACAGAACAACACAACATTAAATATTGTTTACAAAGACTTGCTAAATGAGATTAACGCTTAACAGGTTATATTCTAAGTTTCTAATTATTAATAATAAACAAATATTGTACACATTAAACATGCATACACCCTATTACAGCTATGATAATTGTTGTTGCCTTGAAAATTAATATAACTAAAAAATTATTAAATGTGTGCCTTTTCCCTTTAAACAGGTTTCTGAAAATGGACAGCAACGGAATATCAGGATTGCGACCCAAAGGCCCAGCACCAGCGCTCGAAGTACGTGTCATTCGCAAGTGGGTACCTAAGTATCGTGAAAACGAATTGCATTTTGTCTTCGTTGATGAAGAGGTATGTATGCTTATCCAAATTCTGAAAAAATGCCTTAATATAACTCTGATTTATAAACAATGTTTACACATTTAATTCTGTTTGGCTACAAAATTGCCAGGGAATGGGGATCCAGGCTTTTGTAAAAGGCAAAAACTGCAAAACTCTTGACTCAAAGTTATGCCTACAAACATGCTATCAAATAAAAGGTTACGGATGCACAGATCCAGACAACTTTACAAACACGTTGACCCATCCGGCTACAATGAACCTTGGAAATGCCACTGTCATCACCTCAATTCCAGACAATGAGAACATACCAAAACAGTACTTCGAGCTAGCCACGCGCAGAAGAATGGAAGTTCAAGCGAAAACAGAAGGGATTGTAGGTAAGCGTTAGACAATGTATTACCAACATATTAGTAAACAAGTAACAACATTCTTATAACCATTTATACAAACAATATAATAACAGATTACATTGGACTACTGCAACGGCGAATTGAGGACAAAAAAACCCATGACAATAGACCCTATGTTGTTCTATCACTCAAAGACTGCAGGTACGCTATTAAAAACAACCTATCTTTCAATTTTTAAATACCGTCACCAAAACACTTACAACATGACGTGTTTAACAGCAACCAAGACATTACGTTTGCACTCTGGGAAGAAATAGCCACGGTCAAAAGTCGGTTCAATAGGACTGACGTAGAAGCTGGAGCAGCACCTGTAATACTAGCGATGACAGGATTAAAAGCAAAAACATATTATGGTAAGTAAACACCATCAAAACATAAATTCAATATACTTTAAACCAATACACAAAGTATTGAACACGTACCACAGGCACGCTACAACTATCTTCAACAGCTGCTACACATGTCTACCTCAATCCACAAACAGTAGAGACTGAGACTTTAAAAGAAATGTAAGTATAGTTGTAACAATCCAAGAACAAAATTAACGATTATTAACAAAACATAATGCCCTATCTCGTTGCTAAACAGGTATAAAAACTCAGATATGCAAAACTGGGAAATCACTACACCAACAGACTTAGAGGTTCCAATTTCACACCTACTTCAAAGCAACGCTGGCATAATTGTAAGAACCTCACTAAACCCGTATCTATATACACCTTCAAATATATATTACCGCATTTATAAAATGCAGGGCAAGAGTTTCATAATAAGGGGGAAAATAACAGAAATCATGTCATCCAACGATTGGCACTACACAGCATGCCCTAAATGCCGTCAAAGAATGCTACAAACAGGTTCCGAAGGGTTTTGTGTAGATGATGGAAACTTTGACAAGGCAGTTTGCATGTAGGTTTTTCATAAATTCAATTCTATAGGGAAATCGCAAGATCCTAACGCAAAACGGAATGCAGGTACCGGATACCGGTAAAAATCTCAGACAAAACAGGAACAATCACCGGCACAATCTTTGATCGAGCAGCCAATCAACTTCTACAACAAACATGTGAAGAGGCGCTAACCAAACAGAACCTAACCCAACAACTCCAGTCAATGGAAAACAAGGAAGCGAAGTTCCAAATTCAAGTACAACCAGATGTCAAGAACCGCACTATCAACAACGCGAACTACCTACAAACAGAAACAACATACCACACCTCTACCAGCACGCCACCTATAACAACCCCACAACCAGTAACACCGCCACCAAAAACACAAAACACAACCTCCGCAAAGCGTTCTCTGATCATGCATGAAGGTACAAAAATTTCAGGATACCACAGGTTTTTCATTTCGGTTTTATTTAGGCGCTCTTTCGTTTGATTTTAGAGCGAAATTTATCACTAAATATGTATGCTCATGTTCCCATACATATTTGGTGTTGGTTTGCCAGTATGATGATAGATTTATCCTTGAATCACATTCAAAACTGGCACTTTTTCAATTCATTTTAAAGTACTAACACTTTATACCTGCATAATAAGACTACTTGACTTAATAATCATTTAATTAATAAAGCATATGTTTATACTATTAACAAACATCAAGCCTAAACAATTATTAAATGCAGGTCTTGAAGCTACAACGCAGAAGCAAGCAAAGGTTGATGACACAACCAACTGAAGTACCAAATCGTTGTCGAACAAAGGAAACCACGTCAAAAATCCGTTTTTTGTTTAGTGTAAAAAACTAAGTATGCTTTCCGTTTAGTATAAAAAACTTAGTAATATGTAAACTGTTTTCCGTTTAGTGTAAAAAACTAAATACGTAGACTAAGTATGCTTTCCGTTTAGTATAAAAAACTTAGTAATATGTAAATTGTTTTACGTTTAGTGTAAAAACTAAATACGGCGACAACCCTTTTGGTAACAGGTTGCCAACTTTTCCACTCCTTAAAAACACACAAATGCCTAACGCGCAACGCGCGACATTGAAAGTACTAGTTTAACTTTATATATGGCAAAATTATAGTTTTAAGTATGAAAACAATTTCTTTGTATGGAATATATTCCAGAGATTAGCATCTAAAAATTAAAATATATTCTAAAAATTAAAATCTAAATAATAATACTAATTGATTGTGAAGCTATTCGCAACACCTTTAACTTGTAATTTAAAAAATAAATGACCCAGATTTTTGGAATGTTATGGCTTTAAGAAGTTGTACAGTCATATATGCTTTAAGCAGTTGTATTTTCGTGTTCCTAAGACAATTCACAAATTGTTATTATATAGAATTTGATATTTATTAAGTGACGTTGTGATTTAAAGTTTTGTTCCTTTTTTAATTTTTACACTAAAATAAAATTTGGGATTTAAAGTTTTGTTCCTTTTTTTATTAATTACACTAAAATAAAATAAAAATGATAAAAATTTACAAAAGGCTGTCTTCATCACCAATTCACCACCTGCTTCTATGTGCCCCACCACTGGTGACCATATGGTATTCGTGTTGGAGTCTCAAAATCTTGAAGTCGAATGAAAAAAGTGTTGAATAAGGCTTTGTCTTTTCAAGTGGTATTCTTGATTTAGAAGTAATCACGGCACCATGATGATGATGCCATGGGTGTGGTTGCGGATATAATGCAAGTTTATGACTATTTTTCTTAAATTATGATTGCTAAAACAATGTAAGGTATTGAAAACCTGGTAGAGAAAAATCAAATATTGTTGTACAGAAGATTTAATAATTAATTCGGATAGACCTAGTCACCTAACATGTCACTATTACCAAAAACATAATTTTACTAAGGCGATACGGTGTGGGCGGCAAAGTGGTTCGGCAAAAGGTGTTTGCCGTTCGGGAACACCACCGCCAACCATCTTTGCCGCGCGGTGAGGGGATGGGATCGGTTTTTGGTTACCGATCGGGGAGAGGGAGGGAAGGAGAGAGGGTGTGTGTGTGGTGGGGTCCATGTCATCTAAACCAATCACACATTTTTTTTTTAAATAGTTTACCAATTCATGAAGTATCTAACCATTGTCAACACTTTTCATTGAATGACATGACATACTCCCATTGATTAATTTTGAAGTTTATCACTTTCAAGTATCTAACCACTCCCTACACCCTAATACTTAAAAGATTAAATGGGTTGAATTTAAGTAGAAACTTGAAGTCAATATATTGTTTTTTAAGTCTTTTAACCATCGAGCTCTGTTGCTTCCCCAATACCACCAACAACCTCACATATAAAAAAGTAGAAAATTTCTCGGCCAATTAACAAGTTGATAAATGGACATAACAGATCACACAAAGGCAGGGACGGAACTAGCATTCAACGAGTCATAGCACGAGCTACGGCTCAACTTCGTATGATCATATCGGCAGTGTACAGTGGCGGAACTACAGGAGGGTCAATGGAGGCATGTTATTGAAGTTTGAGTCTTGCAGTGTAAGTAAAGAGAATGAGAAGAGAGAACCGGTAAAAAAACTAAAAATAGGAACATCATGGTGCTTATTACTTGCCTGCAACACTATGTATCGTTTAGGGTTTTAAGGAAGAAAACGACTAATATTGAATATTTTAAGTAAAGTAGTTCTAGATAGGGGTCTATATGAAGAGTTAAAACCTATATTTTTAAGGGTAAAGTTCTTGTACAAATAATCTTAACATACTAAACATACAAATTGAAGGAAAACTCAAAAAGACAAGGTGGCATTTTTGTAATTACCACCAACTATCAAAGTTACTATACAAATACCTCTAAAAAAACCTAACCACTCCCCCCACCCCCAAAAAAAACCTAAACCCCCCACCCCCCCCACCCCCCAAAAACCTAAAAAAAACCTACCCCCCCCCCCCCCCCCAAAAACCTAAAAAAAACCTAACCCCCCCCCACCCAAGCTAAAATGCTAAAAACTAAACCCCCCAAAAAACCTAAAAAAAAACCTAACCCCCCCCCCCCCCCCACCCCCAAAAACCTAAAAAAACCTAACACCCCCACCCCCAAAAACCTAAAAAAAACCTAACCCCCCCCCCCACCCAAGCTAAAATGCTAAAAACTAAACCCCCAAAAAACCTAAAAAATCTAAAAAAATAAAAAAAAACACATAAATTATTTTATTTTATTGTTTTAACATTTTTTATTAAAAAATCGCTACTTTTAGTAGCAGCAAAAAAAAAAAAAATTTTTTTTTTTTGCTAACGAAATGTAGCGATTTTTTAATAAAAAATGTTAAAAAAAAATTGTGTTTTTTTAGGTATTTTTGGTTGTAACTTTGATAGTTGGTGGTAATTACAAAAATGCCACCTTGTCTTTTTGGGTTTTCCTTCAATTTGTATGTTTAGTATGTTAAGATTATTTGTATTTGATCTTTTGCCATATTTTTAAATATTTAATAGTTTTTCTTTTTATTATGTACCTAATAGGTGACATGCCTTAATATTTAAATTTATTTATATTTTATCTGTTTAAAGTATATTATTTCATATATTTTTCTGTTAAGATTCTAGATCATTTATGAGTATTCTTTTCTCCTTGTGCTTTGATAGTTTGATTTCTTGGTTAGTTTGTACTTCGATATTTTGAATTTTGTTAGGTTATTCAAAATTTCGATGATGATGATACAATTCCGAATAAACAACTCCGAAGATGCAAGTCCGATCTAAAAATTAAAAAATAAACCTAGCCCAAAATAATACCTAAAAACTTATTGCCAATATCAATTCATAAAGCCTAGCCCAAATGTGAAAGGCTCAATATTAACTCGTTAACCTAAATACTAATAACATGAAAAAAAAAACTAGTTTATAAAATTTAATTCGGTAAGGCCTAAGGGTCTGTTTTTTGCTCGCCTAGGGCACTTGGATCGCCTCTGTCCCGTAATGCAGGTAAAAAAATTCATTTTATAAATGTACAATAAAAAAAATTGGGATACCCCTGGATATTTCTTCTAGTTCCGCCACTGCACAAAGGTTTGCAAAAAAAAAAAAAAATATTTTCATGTCCAATTCACTAGAGATTCTTGACGTTCAAAAAAAATTCACTAGAGATTCCAATCAAAACTTACAATAATAGGTTAAACAAGACAAACCATTTATCCATCACTTTCTTTTATCTCGACGCAACGGTTAACGCCATTCGATTCATTTTCTACTTTTTTTTTTGTGAACTTTGAGTCTGTGACGGTTCTCTCTTTCACACTTGATGAACTGTGAGTCTATGACGGTTCCCTCTTTTGCACTCCACTGCTAGTATAAGCCACTAACTACATGTGACACGTCAATCTGGTTCACTACTAGAAAAGTGACTTTCTAACGACGTAAAAATTAAAAAAAAAATATATATATGTATTTTTTCATTAATGAATCATGTAAATGCTATATAGAAGCACGACTTCTAACCAAACCATCTGGACACACAATGATCTGTTTATTGGTTTTGTAGCTTAACCATAGAAAACAAATCCAAAAAGACAAGTATGATGTATGAAAACAAGAAAGATGTCCCTAATGTTCATCATCTAATCCAAAGATTTTGGATATTTTCTCAATTTCTAGATGTCGAAAATCAAGAGTAGACATGGACCGACGATTGAGACCATTTCTGTTCTCTTCCGCGTTGTTGACGCTTTGTGTGATAGACGCGAGTAAAAGAGGGAAATTCTTTATGTTCTTTAAAGCATTCGGGTGAGCTTCGGTTATTGCAGACCGGTTGTTGGGAGGATTTGAATCAAAGGCGAGAGTAAACGGCGGTGAGGGCACGTTTTTCCTTTTGCTCGATGTGTTGCTACTTGTGCTTTCGCCTGTTTCTTGGCCTGTTGAGTTCTTGTCAACGTGCTTCTCGTGCTACATTATCAAAATGTATTGACAACATAATTATTAAATCTATTGACTTTCACATAGGGTGTAAATGAGCCGAGCCGGCTTCAACATGGGCTTAGGCTTGAAGTTAAATGAGTCAGCTCGGCCCAGCTCGTTTTTCTTAACGAGCTGAAATTTTGAGCTTGAACTAGCTCGTTTAAATTGAAATTAATATTTATTTGAGTAAATTACGATTTTGGCCCCTGTGGTTATATCACTTTTACCCTTTTAGCCCAAAAAAGAAGTTTTCAACATCTGATCCCCCAACGTTTTTTTTTCTAACCCTTTTGGCCCCTAACGTCTTTTTTCAAACCATTTTGGCCCCTAACATTTAATGGATGGGGTTAGTGTTAGGGGCCAAAAGGGTTAGAAAAAAAGACGTTGGGGGCTCAGATGTTAAAAAATTCTTTTTGGGCTAAAAGGGTAAAAATGATATAACCATAGGGGCTAAAATCGTAATTTACTCTATTTATTTTGATAATTGAAGTAAAAAAAAATATTACTGTGGCCTCAAGTGGGCTATTAGACCATAGTATGTAGGCTTATTTATAAATAGTATTGAGCTATAACTTACACTAAATAAAATTTGTGCTTAACTAAACGATGAGCGAGTCAACGAACCAACTAACCTTGGCTTGAGCTTGGCTCGTTTACAAACCGAGCTAAGCTCGACTCGGCTCGTTTTTAAATAAGCTTTTTTTAAGTGGGGCACGAGCTTTTTGAACAGCCCTACTTTCAAATAATGTAATTACTTACCTCTCTAGATGATCCAGAATTGTCAGCTGACAGTTCACAAAAAGACACATTTCTTGCATGACCTTTCTGAGATTTCCCCCTTCTTTGCTTTGATTTTAAGGTTCTATTCCTGTGAAAAATACGATTACGAAAATTTTGTATTGCTGCGCTAATAGTCAAATTTATGAATGAAATGATTTAGAAGGTTGTAGCAATAAAAACAACCTTTTAGTGGATTTAACTAACCCCTTCGACGTATTTGACCCGTTACATATTCAACTAATTCTATTGATTTAACCCATTTGATAAATTAAAGTTTAAACATCACCTAAATTGACCCATACATAGTGCTGGCAATTTTACACGAATACACGACACGAACCTACACGAAGTTAACAAGTATCGTGTATGGCCTTAACAGGTATCGTGTACCAAACAGGTAGACACGAGATATACCTGTTAATTTTCGTGTATAAACAGGTTAAATACTTGTTTACTTGTTAATACTCGTTAGTACACGATAAGAAATTAAATTAAATAAAACTCATCAGCCATGTGCGTGTGGGTTTCTTAGTTCCTTTCTACTTTCATTCCTCATTCAATTAAAAAAAAATAAAACCCTAAACTCCCTTTGTAACTCTCAGATAGCATGTCGTGTTCGTGTTAGCAGGTATTAACAGGTAATTGTCGTGTATAACAGTCGAACAGTCGTGTTAACAGGTATTAACAGGTAATTTTCGTGTATATTGTGTCGTGTTCGTGTTTGAAAAAAAGGACACGATAAGTTATCGTGTCGTGTTCGGGTATACACGATATGCCAGCCCTACCCATACATAAGTGTGGAATGGATTGAGAATTTGAGACCCTCTCATGTTGGCACATACAAAAGGCCCAATCATGTTTTAAGTGAAGGGGTCCACTCATTTGTCCCCTCTAACAACATGATCAACATGAGAGGATCTCAATCCCGTAAGTGAATACGTTGAAAAAGCCATGTCTACATAGATTACAATGCTTGTATCATGTGATTCATGTCAATGATGCAACAAACCAATAAATTTTGTAAAAATAATGACCCGACTCTAGCGCATTGAAAAGGTGAGTCAAAACAAACGTGATTAGATTGTTGCATTGAAAATGACCCTAAATTGGAAAGACAATCAGATCAATGACATACTTGTTTCTATCATGGAATTGCATCGGTTCATCCTCCTCTTTGTTGATAACAGGCAAACCCGAGAGCTCACATGCTAACGGACTTGAAGAGAAGAACTGTCAACAAGAAGAAGCAGTTAGAACTTACAAACCATATCTTAGTTCTTCTCAAACAGATAAGTGGGACCCAGAAAGGTAAATTTATAACACGACACAAACTAACACGAAATTCGCGGGTTTGTGTTTAGTCTAAATGGGTTCGGGTCGGTTTTGGGTCGAACACATGAGCACGTTTAGCTAAATGGGTTGGGTCCGGGTTGGCATGACAGGTTCGTAGGTTGACCCACTTAACCCGTTTATTTTTAAAATGTGTTTTTATGCCATAACCGAAAATGGTTTGAGTATTTTATACCAAATTTTTTAAAAATTAGAAGAGAAAGTGACATCAATTTTTATAACCGAAAGTTTTTAACTGTTTATATACATTTGTAGTTTTGTAACTTTAGAGTATTGATATTCAGAAAACAAAGTTAGAAACATAACGGGTTAAACGGTCATGTTCGTGTCAACCTGCGAATATTCAGCCGTTTAGCACCCCTAGTGAAAATCCTGATTCGATAGGGAATTAGTGATATTTTGAACTAACACTGTTTTGGAGTGCGGAAGTGCAAGTTCCACGCGATGATGGGTCGAGAGCTAGCAGCGTGGTTAAGAGGCCAATGGAAGAAGATGGAAAATTCGAAAACGCTTCATGGAAACTTGGAACATAGTTTTGTGGTGGTCTGAAGGTTGTCGGTGGTTTAATTGTTTTCCAGTAGTCCTCACTTGGAGATCCGCAAAGCTTAAATATCCGGTGAAGCTGTTCAACCTGCAAAAAAAGTTAAATCACATACAAATCCGGTTAACCTTCTAGAATCATCTAGAAACGTTGGTTACCTCTGTTCTTCCGGGCATGATCGGCCGGCCCACAAACATTTCAGCCAAGAGACAACCCGTGCTCCAAAGATCAATACCGACTCCATAATCTGTAGTGCCCAAAAGCAGCTCGGGCGCTCTATACCAAAGTGTCACAACACGGCTTGTTTGGGGTTTTTTTTGTTTCGGATTGTACTGGTTCGCCAGCCCAAAATCGGCTATTTTTAGCATCCCGTTTCCGTCTATTAACAAGTTGGATCCTTTTATGTCCCTATGTAAAATTCCTCTCTCGTGACAGTGTTCCAAACCAGACAGCAACTGCTGCATATAGCACTTTACCTGTTTTTAATGGTACATTTTTTTCCAAAATCAGGTGTTCATTGTTACCACAATCAAAAGGATAATATTATTGTTTAGCGGTGGCAATTTCGACCCGTTTACCTAATAATTGGTTGATTTGGGTTATATTTATTCCTCAACGAGTCAAATGGGTACACTTTAAAAAACATAAAAATGAATGCATTGCGTCAAATGAGTTAAAGGGTTAAGAGTATCCAAAAGTGTCTTCAAAGGTTTACTATTTACAACCTCCTACGTTTATTTATTAAGTTTTGCATGCATCCCACCCTGTCCCAAGGCCCTACCAATAGCTTTGTTATTTGTGGGATTTACTGGGTATGGTTGTTGTTATGTAAGTTTATTTATTAACTGTCATTTTCGTCCCTGTGGTGTCCATTTATGCCGCTCCAGGCCAAATTTCAAATTTGTACCATTTTTGTCCCTGACATTCTTGAAACATGCCAGTTCCACCGTCCAAAAAACTAACGTCTGTTAAAACCAGGTGGCTTAATTGGACAAACCACAGGGACGAAACTGGCACGTTTCAAGAATGTCAGGGACAAAAATGGTACAAATTTGAAATTTGGTCCGGACTAACATAACTGGACAAACAACAGGGACGAAAATGGCACGTTTCAAGAATGTCAGGGACAAAAATGGTACAAATTTGAAATTTGGTCCGGACTAACATAACTGGACAAACAACAGGGACGAAAATGGTACAAATTTGAAATTTGGTCCGGACTAACATAACTGGACAAACAACATGGACGAAACTGGCACGTTTCAAGAATGTCAGGGACAAAAATGGTACAAATTTGAAATTTGGTCCGGACTAACATAACTGGACAAACAACAGGGACGAAAATGGCAGTTAACTCTAAATATTGCTTTCAATGCACTGAGTTTGTCAAAAATTATATTATTCCAATAATTACGCAAATAAAGTGGCTAAGGAGGTTTATATGCATCAATACTACATTTCGTGAGACTTTTGACCCGTTTGACTCGTGTCCCATTTAGGTACTTTTACATTTACAGTTTACTTATTTCATCCGTAAGAAATGAAATCTTGCCCAAATTGACCATTCATAAGTAAATGAATCGAAAGCGACACCCCTGAAGGAAATCATAGTTTAGATATCTAACTAAAAGTGTTTAAAGTGGACCTGAGGTTCAGTTAGCCTTCCTTCGGGTCGAGAAATAACTCGGGTCAAATCTGACTGCATGTAATCGAAGACCAGATAAAGACTATATTGCATTCTAGATGTAGCAAGACCTTCAAGCTTGATAATATTTGGATGGTCTAGTTTCTGTAGAATGATAATCTCTCTTGCCATAAACTTCACGCTCTCGGCCTCTGATGTGTCAAAACGGACTTTCTTTAAGGCCACGATCTTTCCCGTGTCCCTGTCTCGAGCTTTGTAGACGTTGCTATAGGTTCCGTGGCCTATCTATAGTGCGAAAACAATATAAAAGAAAACACAAAAGGAAAACATGTAATCTGATCAATCATTGTCTGATACTACATTCACGAACAAATATATGTTAAAAATAAACATGAATCAAGAAGAGGATATATGTATAAAATGTAAGGTTAAAACTAGTTTTATTATAGAACGGAATATGATACCGGATGTTTGTTTCAAACTCAACAAGCTTTTTTTAACTATTGTAATATGTACATGATCTTCAATCTAATTTTCATTTTTTCTCACAAGAGCCCATATCCAATCTGAATCTTGTCATTGACTTCACCCAAGTCAAACGTCAAAGCCGTATAAAAGAATCAACTTTGACCCATTTCCCATCTTCACCTTATGGTCAACTTGCTCGACTCGAAAAGAGTGAACTGGAAAAGGGAGATAAAATAGGTGTTCGGATCACTGATTCTAAACCCGAGTCAACCCATTATCGGTTTTGACCCGTTACCCAATTCATCAACCCATCTTGTCACCTATATATATTGTTAAGTTTGCCATCTACTTCTAAATCCATGAATCACATAAGCATAGTTAAAAATCAGTCAAACATATTTATAGAGTTCCGGTTTATAATAAAAAATATAATTTCTAATTCTTCACGAAAAAAATTTACTAAACTAAATTTTGTATTTTAAAGTCCTAAACTTGTCTACAAGGCATGTGCTTTTGAATACTTTCTAAAAATACTGACTAGTTAACTCTTAAATCGGGCAAAATAATATGGCATGATTTTTTTCTATAAAGATGTCAAATATCAATTTATCAAATTTTGATCTACTTAAGAATTAACAAGTCGGTATATATATAAAATAAAAACCAACGGGGTGGTGGTCCATTGGCAAAGACAAAACCTTTAAACACCTTAACCTTAGACTAGGAATAAAGAAATTTGCCGTTCAAAAAAAAAGTATATATATAAAATAAAAAGTTTACAAGAAGTTGAGTGACTTTAACATACCAAAAGTAGGTTGAACGATTTTTTTCACAAAAAAAAAAGTATATTGTTTTTTTATGGCAAACAATCATGTGATCCATTGTTCATATTAGATTACCATGGAGTTCAGCATCTTGAATCAACACAAATCACGAACGCCAACAAAGAAAAACACACATAAACACAATCACCAACGAATTCAAACTAACCTTAGCAAGCTTATCATACGAATCAGCCGTTTTCGAAACCAACCGAGCCAAAACTTCACCCGGAATATTCTCCACAAGCCACTTAGGCCATCCATCAACCAACTCATCCGAACCGATCTTTTTCCCAACCCCAACTCTCTTCTCACCTCCACCACCACCTTTCCCATCACCCCCACCACCAACCTCACCTTTCTTAACACTATTCTCCTTCACAGGCATTTCAACAAACACCTTCTGTGCAACATTCTGTTTTGCACCAGTAACAACATACCCATTATCACTCTTCAACTTATTTAAACTTGTATTGCTACGACCACGTGACTGCTGACTGTTATAACCCGGTGACGGTGATGGCTTTCCCTGAACGCAACCCATATAACCGAATTAACCGAACTGAAGAGAAGGTGTTGAGGATGGGATAATGGGAAGATGGGTTGATGATTGATAGGCCGGCTGATGAAGAAAAGGACGAGAAGTGGAATAAGTTAACAACGTTGGGATTGGATTTATGGCTGTTTTTACGAGGAGAGGGTTTGAAGGGTAGGGAACAAATTCTTTTTTGGATTTGGCGGGCATGGAAAGTTGTCATCTTCCCAACAACCATTTGCAGAGTTGAGATCCTCACCACCTCAATAGTACTCTTATTTTAAAAATGTATATATAGTACAAGCTATATACTTAAGATATTGATTTACTTGACTTTTTATTTTAGAAAAATTAGAAGTTTTGTACTTTATCTTTATACTACTTTTCAGACGATGTCTTTTTTAACGAATGTTGACAAGCGGTGTCCTTTACTAGGTATTTTGTTGCAAGTTTAATCCTTTACACCCAACCCAGTTAAAAAACCATGTTAATTGTTGGGTGTAAAGGACTAAACTTGCAACAAAATACCTAGGTAAGGGACTAAACTTGCAACAAAATACCTAGTAAATGACACCACCTGTCAACAATTAACAGGGTTTTTTAACTGGATTGGGTGTAAAGGACTAAACTTGCAACAAAATACCTAGTAAAGGACATCGTCTGTCAACATTCGTTAAAAATGACACCGCCTGAAAAGTGGTATAAAGATAAAGACCAAAACTTGTAATTTTTCCTTTTATTTTTTTATCTCACTTTGGGGTGAGGGAAAACCGACACTGAATTGAAAACCGATAAAATCGAAATTAACTGAAGATCGGTTATTGTTACTTTTTGTACTCTCGGTTAATAGAAATTAACCGAACCGCAATTCATATTTTTTTATATGTCTAGCTTTTATATCACAATTTAATGTATTTTATGTTTTATACATCTATTTCATATATTTATAGATCCGGTTCTTGTATTTATATCTTAAATTTTATGTATTTATACTATCATTTTATGTATTTATACCTCCAGTCCACGTATTTATACCTCTATTCTATGTATTGCTAAGTATAAATTTTAGCCCGAATTTAGTTTAATTATTAATCGAAATTAATCGAACCGAAAACTTGATAAGTTGGCGTGAACCTTTTATTAATTGTATTAGTCTATATGACTATATGTAATTGTACAAGTGTCAAAAGACATATTTAGATAACCGTTAGGTTTTAACTTTTTACTTATTTGTTGGCATCTTCTTCGATACCACCAAAACGGCTTTATCAATTAGTCGAGCTGATAGTAAACATTATTTATGAATTAGTGGATCGACTTTGGTTATTTTTATACTCTTATCTTAGCAAGTAGGTATGGACTTTTTAGAGTTTGCACGATTCTTCTACTATGTTTAATATATCACGTGACTCTTAGACGTCTTGTATAGATGATTTTTATATAAATTCTCTGGATATAAAACTAATCATTTTTTATCAATATTTGTAATTTATTTTTATAAATAACATTCATGACTTATGACATGAAAATTTGTTAAAGTCAAGAAAAATGTATTCACCCTCTATACTTGTTCAAAATATAATAGTTGCTAAACCAGAAGCAATATTATGCCTTAGTATATATTTTTGTTATTCGGTATATCCTCTAGCATGAGTCACGTTTTATTTTATGGAACATGTTTGCCTTGCAATGAAGAGATAAAATTTAGAGCTAAAGTGTACCTTTTACATTAAATAGACACGTAACTAATAAATTTATTTAAGTCTTTTGTACTTCACTTAAGAATTGCTTGTTGAATCTATAGGAAGTGTGGAATTTTTATGTAACCATGAGGTCCATGAAGATAGTCTTTGATGCCAATGGAGTAAAGTACATTTTTGATGAATAAGAGAAGAAAGTGTTTTTTACAGAATGAAGGGGTATGGTCCCAAAAAGTCGCGTAGACCTTCCTCCAGGTCACGCGCAGGACCATACTCCTTAATCACCAAGATGTTCAATCCTAACCTCGCGCGGGCTACTTCAGCATTGATTGACCTCGCGCGGGGTCTAAACAAGAAAGAGCATTAATCTCAACACTTAACTTCCTGGATAAGAGTTTTCAGCAACTATAATCCTGCGCAGGCTAGTTACGTGCTCAGTAAGGGTCGCGCAGGACCTGTAGCGCATGAAAACTTCAGAAGGTACAAAAGGTACAAGTGGCAGATAAAAAGAGCCAATCCGCATCCTGCAGGCTCTGCTCAACCGTGCTCCACGATCGTCTGACGTGCAGGAGACAAAAAGTACTCAAGGACATCTACGTGGCACCAATCATAGGGCAGAGACACCTGTCCCACGATCTCCACTTACCTGCTGATGGCAGAGGGACAACGAGGCCGACAACAGTGACACGTGGCTCCAATCACGGTACGTCAGCACCGGAAAACTTCTAGAAGCCACTAACGGTCGACACCAGTGAGACAAGGAGCATATCCGCTACGTTGTCTGTCACACCCCAACCGATGGCGGAAACATCGGGATGAGACGAAGTGTGTATAGATTGCTAGAGACTTCATAACACTATGTGACAATATTTAATTAAATTCGAATTTCATTTCAAGACTAATTGTCATACAAGATTCAAACAAAAATAACAACATTGTTTCAAATTGTAAGATAACAACAAAAGATAGATTAATCTAGGTGTGTATCTAGTCCACCCTAAATCTTGTTTCATCGTGTAACATCACTTCATCAATTAACCTGCAACATGTATTAAAATAAAGTTCAATGCAAAAGCAAAGGCGAGTATACAAGTTTGACTACATAGCATAGTAGAATAAAAACTCAAATCCAACATGTTACATAATGTGTGATTTCTAGCATGCAATTTTTGGCGTACAATATGTTCAAACCCAAGAATACAACGCATAACAAGCCTAATCCCAAAAGTTTAGCGGGGTGGTAAAGTTTAACTTAACAATACCCAAAAGTATAACGGGCGGGGCGTTAATCCTATAGCGCTATAATTGTTAAGGTGGGCGAGCAAAGTTAATGAGCATATAACGTTCCAAAACGTTCATAGAGCATATGAGCATAGCAAATATTCACATTAGTTTCATGTTTTGATCATGGATGGAATATGTTTTGTTTAAGTTTAAAAGTTGTTTGCATAATCATACATGTTGCGTCCCAAAGTGTAAAGGGGTAAAAGGGATCGAGTATACTCACGGTTTTTACAAGCTTTCCTACTTGATGTCCTGTGAGTGGTTTTGGTGGATGGATTAGTTTGGAGCACCTTGTCCTTTTTAGTGGATAGGTAACAATCTGCTCGAATTTGTGATAATCAGCTGCATTTTTTATGTTTTAAGAGTGATTTGGATGAGTTTGTAAAGTGTTTAGGACTTGGATTAGTGTGGTATTTATAGGGAAAGGTTTAGGTTAGGTTGTGGTTGAGTAATTAATGTTAAAACATGATTTAAAACTCAAAAACTCACAAAAAACCCGCCCAAAACGAGTCTGGTCGCGCTGGTTGCGGATCAGGCCGTTTTAACGAGTTGAAATATATTTTACTGGGCTGATATTGTTCAATGAGGAGTCCCAGCTCAGCTGGTTAATGCGTGGGTCTGTGGAACGACTGACCCGGGTTCGAGTCCCGTGGTCAGCGTTCTTTTTATTCTTTTTTTTGTTTTATTAAACTTTCAAATATTACACAACCAGTCCCTGCAAGTTCTATACTTTCAAAAATTGCATAACCCACCCCTGAATTATTAAATAACCAAGTTATATTAAAAGAAAACTAACGTTTTAGTTTAAACTAACTAAGTTAGTTTACTAACTTTAATATCTAACGAGGTTAACCAGTTTATTAATAAAAATAAACTTTTAAATAACAAAATTAGTTAATTTAATTAGTTTAAATGACCTTATTTGTAACGAATAAAAATCTTTAAATGATTATTCATTTCACGAAACTTTCGAGTTTCACTATTTTACGAGTTTCAACTTGTTTAACGAGCATTAAGCGTAATAACGAATCGGGAGTCTATGATAATATATCGTTCAAACCTGGACATTGCACATAAGTCTAACACAAACATGAATAAAATAGCTTCGTTTTCATTATGATCAATAGTCTCGAATTACAAATGAAACGAAAGTAGGTTACAAAGAGAGTACAAGTGTCTAAATATGGAAGGTACAACACGACTTGCTAAAATAAGAAAGGTTCGAAAATGCGGAGCGTTACATTGTCGCCTTCCGGCCCAAGGCCCATCAGCCCACATCCTCTACACCTCTCCGGCTATAAATAGAGACCTTAGTTCACAGGTTAAACCATTCTATTCTCTCCACTCTCACTCTTTACTCACTTTAATCTCCTCAAAGCAAATACTTATTCTCACGCCGGAGTCTGGTTAAGAGGGAAACCCCCATATTCCCCTCTTAACGAGCAAACGGTGTTTCTGTTTTGCAGGATTAACCCGTCATTAAGGAGCTCAGGAACCCAAAGAAGATTAACGCTTATGGTTGAAACATAAACCAAACTAATTAACGCTAAAATTAGTTACGTGTTTCTTCATTGGCGCCCACCGGTTTTTTACAAAATCACTTTCATCTTCTTTTTTCTGAGCTTTCGTTTTTTTTTCCTTCGATCATGGTTGGTCAAGGAATCGTTCATGAGTTTGGTTTTGGAGCAAACTCTAATGCAGTGTTGGGGGAAGACAATCAAGATGTCCAAGCCCAACATGTGGAAGAAATCGATGAAATCGAAGTAACCAACAAGGGGGGACCCCGCACGAGTATCACTCGCATCACTCAGACGGTAACCCCAGGAAACAATGGTGTTGGACCCTCGAATCCAGCTCCACCTCAGAACATTTCGGCGCTACTAAGGCTACCCGAAGGCGAAACTCCAGCCTCGTGGTACGCCAAGCAAATTGCCACAATCAATGCGGCGTATCAATCTTTGAGCGCACAGCAAGCAGTTTTAACGGCATAACCGTCCTTGGTTACACCTTAGGGCCAGAGTCAGGGGGCGCGCCAGATACCCCCACAGCAAAATATCCAAGGAAGAGCTATCAGACCTCCCCCCACGAGAAGGCTAAGCGTGCACGACACGTGCGACACACGGGGAGAGACAGAAAGCTACTATGACTATCCGTCACATGTCCAAAGAGGTCAGTTCATAGCCGACTCACGCCGCGCAACATGAACAATGAATGGGACGATACTGACTCAAATGATCCAACATGGCAAGACGATGAGGGTTCTTCAGTCTTCAACCGCTTACAAAAGAACCATGAATACTACAGGCCAAGACAACATGTTGGATACAATGAGGAGGCAGAGCGTGACTTTCGCCTCGCCTATCGACCAGTTGAAGCTGCAGAACATTCAAAGTTCATCCCAAAGATCGCGCCGGCGCCGCTATCAAGAGAAAAATTACCTCCGACAGTTGGAAAGTTTAATGGGTTGACTGATCCAGATGATCACGTCAGAGTTTTCACAAGCGTTGGTTACATGGGAGGATGGAATATGCCCATGTGGTGCCATTTGTTTATTTAAACTTTTACAGGGGCTGCTCGCGCCTGGTTCGACAGCCTCCCTCCGGGAATGATCAAGTCGTGGGTCGATTTCAGAACACAGTTTGTGAATCATTTCAGTTAACAAAGACGTTACCTGCGCGACACAGCCGAGGTAACAGACATTTGGCGCAGAGAGAACGAAGGCTTAGAAGATTTCATCACTCGCTTTAACAAAGAGAGTCTGGAAATTGGTGGTGTAAGCGAGCAACTCATGCGCGCTCACTTCAAGAAAGCCATTCGCTGTGATAGCCTTATCAGGACTATCACGGGAAAAGATGGAACACCCAAAGAGTGGGATAAGCTCATGGAAGCTGCGAAGATAGTCGCGCAAACTGAAGAGTCACTGGCTGGCAACAAAAACTCTTATACTGAGGATCGATTTCTAAGGGAAGCTCGCGTGATAACAACAGACGAAACAAAGGCAAAAACCCTGGGTGGAGAGCCAACCACTCCAGCGGTTATGACGAACGACCTCGTTATGAGGAACGATCTCGCTACAAAGAAGACGCACGAGACACTATCGATCGCATTGGGTACAGGAAGGCGGTCAGAAATGAGAATCGAGAAAAGCATTGGACTCCGCTCATAAAGACACCTAAAGAGGTGCTCATGACGGAGAACCATGATTTTAAGGCGCCAAGGCCTATGACCAACAAGAAGGGATAAGACCCCAACCTGTATTGTGACTTCCACAAGGATACAGGTCATCTGACTGATGACTGTATCAGCTTAAGGCAAGAAATCAAAAAAGCACTGAAAAGTGGAAAGCTGGGTCATCTAGTAAAGAACGTGCGCAAAGAGACACGTCAGATTCAGCGCAACGATGATGGAAGAGACAAAAAGGTCAGACGCTTGGAAACACATATGGTCAACGGACCACGATATAGCGCGAGATATAAAGGCAAGCGACCTTTCGAACCAGCATGGGAAGAGCAACAGGTTATCTTCCCGGTAGTGCGCGTGGGTCCACGCGCAACGCGCCCCGTCGTCATTACTGGCATTATCGGCCATTACGAGACAGAGTATGTATTCATTGACCCAGGAAGTACAATAGATATCATTTATGAGCAATGCTTTAATTAGTTCGACGATGAAGATAAAGCAAGACTTAAGCCAGTCGATTACCCTTTGTCGGGATTCTGCAATGAAATGGTCTTCCCACCAGGCCAAATCAGCTTCCCCCTCACGCTTTCTGACGGGAAGCACTCAAGAACAACAACGGTCAACTTCATGGTGATGCCTGTCAAATCAAGGCATGATGTTTTGATTGGGAGAGAAACCCAAGGACAGCTCAACATGGTAACTTCCACGCCTCACTCAGCAATCGGGTTTCCAACCAAGACGGGGGTGGCAGATGAGATGCGCCCGACCAAAGCGCCAAAAGTCTCAGCAACAGAACCAGAAAAATGGGTTTTAAATCGCAAATACCCAGAACAAACGGTGACGATAGGCCACGCTATCTCATCAAACATCAGAACGCACCTCAAACAGCTTTGGTTCAGGAATATGGATATTTTCGCCTGCACTCCGGCAGATATGACCGGTGTCCCGCGGACGTTACCGAGCACTGTCTAAACACTTATCCCTCCGTTGAACCAAAAGTACAAAGAAGGCGCAGTTTAGGGGCGGAGAAGACCAAAGCAATGAACGAGCAAGTCTGCGAGTTGTTGAAAGCAGGAATTTTAAGAGAGGTGCGCTATTAGAGTTGGGTGGCAAACCCCATAATGGTAGAAAAGTCAAACGGAGGATGGAGAATGTGCGTCGATTATACCAATCTCAACAAGGCATGCCCTAAAGATTGTTACTCTTTGCCTGAGATTGACAAAAAGATAGACTCTCTCACTCCATACAGATGGAAATGCTTCCTAGATTGTTACAAGGGGTACCACCATGTCACACCCTGGCTTTGCGGAAGCGTGGTTAATTTGGTGTGACTTCTTAATTCCATAGCTTAATCATAACTGTCACACCCCCAAAAATCCACACGCGGAGTACCACCGCTTGGAGGCGTGACGCGACCAGGATCAAGCCATCAATCATATTGAACATAGCATAATATAAATAAGATAGTTTGTAAAACCCAAATCAATACGATTGATGTTCCAAATCAAACATAGTATCAATAGCGGAAGCATAATAATGTAAACCCATAGTAAATCATAAGTTCAAATATTCAAAACGTTAAACATAGTATTCACGATCCATTGCCCACAACGACCCGCTCCTCCAGTGCAAGCTCCATAAGTACCTAAGGTCCTGCAAGGCATGCAGCAGAGAGTCAACAACTAGTTGAGCGAGCTCACAGTTAACAGTTCAGTAACAGTATAGTATGAGTAATAGTATGTTCGTTCGTTTATATCATGTATCATATTTCCATCGCGGCCTCCCAGGCAGGTGTGCGAAGATATTAGGGGATATCTATCCCAAATATTCTAGACTAGGTTTATTTGTATCGCGGCCTACCAGGCAGGTGTGCGAAGATGCTAGTAAGTTTAGTTCGCGGCCTTCCAAAGGCAGGTGTGCGAAGTCAGTCATAATATCGCGGCCAACCCTTGGCAGGTGTGCGAAGATCAGTTCAGTAAGTATTACTAGTCTAGTTGTATCTTATCGTTCGGTTCTATCAGCTGCGTATGTACAATAAATCAACAAATCCCATTCCCACCCGGGAACCCATGCCTTGGCTGTGTGAACTCACCTTGGGTTTGCTCGGTATGCTAAAGAAATACACACGCTCACAGTTAATCAATCACGACCTATAGTACGCGCATATGTATAATCAGTTTCGAACTCGAAATGTTTCACAGGCAAATATATGTCACAAGGTGCTTAGTAATTAATATCGTATATCACGTAAGCAGTTAAATCAATTAACAAGTTTAACAATACCAACACTTAACAAGGTCGACAAGATTAACGGAATCAACACCTTTAACTGAGTTACATATTCAACGGGGTTGCGAGCTTAACTTAACAGAGTTAACCCTTTACAGTTTTAACAAACAAACAGTGTTAATTAATCAAACTAATAGCATTGGTTACTCAACAGAATTAACACATATAACTTGGTTACTAAGGTGCTTAACTACGTTAATCAATTTAACATGATTTATCAACTAACATAGTTAAACCTAACAGAGCTAACCAAGCAACAATATCAACATACGAGATACACAATTACAGATCACCAAGCGAAAACACTTAATGGACGAAAACCAAGTTTGGGCCGAAAACAGTTATAGCCGAAAACACTTGGGCCGAAATCCTTTGCTGGCGAAAACATGCTTGGGCCGAAAACACTAGTTGGGCCGAAAACCCTTTGAATGACGAAATCACTTTGGGCTGAAATCCCATAAGTGATTTCGTTGAGGTGGGGATTTCGTTGGGGGGGGGGGGGTTTCGCCGGCTTCATCACCCATCATAAACAACAGTTACGCAACAGAACAAATCTTAATCATCATCATGACCGGCAACAGTTACATCGTTTTATCATACAAACATTATCCAATGACAGTAAGTTGTGATCCTCCATACACACAAAGCATTAATACAAAATCATTCAATCCTGAATTCATATTATTATTATTATACATTAAACTGAATATACGTTGAGATCTATCCAAATATTATCACAACATCAGATCTATTTCTCATGATTCATGACAGAAACATCCAATCCACCTATTCATAAATCATCCAATACTAATCACTACTCAATGCAGTTTGTTCATGATTGTCAAACAATTAATTAAGCACATCAAAAACAATAACCAAACAACTGATCATACTAACCGAAACTTAAGATGATCTAACCAGAAAGTCGGGCTTCGAAGGAGAGGGGATAGCCGTCGGGTTCAAGGGTAGCGAGAGAGAGAATGCGAGAGATGATTAGGGTTTGCCGAATGAAAAATTCTCACGTAGAGGTTATGATCCAAATACACATGTGAGTGATTAACAACTACTGGGCCTAAAGCCCATTTTGTTTTCGCTGGATATCAGTGGACGAAAACACATATGTGTTTTCATCTGAAGGTGTTTTCGTGAGAGTGGGGGTTTTCATCACGGGTGTTTTCAAGTGAAAGTATTTTCGTGTGGGTTAAGGTGTTGGCCAAGGTTCCATTATTTACCATGATATGCATACATATACATACATAATATACACCTTACAGTAACACTTATATTGCACCTCCATAAATATAAACTACAATCCAAACAACCAAACAATCTAAACAATTAACGTGTAATAAATGCGAAGATAGAAATCGTGGAAATTTGAGTTGTCACATTATCCCCAACTTAGAAGGAATTTCGTCCCGAAATTTGGTACGCACTCACTGAGGGAGCTAGGTCAGTTATATCGTTCACTGGTTTTCCTGGGTGTCACATCATCCCCCCGTTGATTTGGAATTTCGTCCCGAAATTCTGTAGTAGTAGCTTCAGCCTCAGTAGTGGTTGCACGGTTTTCGAATAACTGGGGATACTTTTCTTTCATCTGGTCTTCGCGTTCCCAGGTGTACTCTGGGCCACGACGGGAGTTCCAACAAACTCGAACAAGAGGGATTCTCTTGTGTTTGAGGACCTTCACATCCCGGTCCGTGATTTCAACTGGCTCTTCGACGAACTGCAACCGCTCGTCGATAGTGAGTTCCTTAAAAGGAACTATGAGGGTCTCATCTGACAGACATTACTTCAGATTCGACACGTGGAATACGTTGTGAACTGCACCGAGTTCAGCTGGTAGGTTTAGCTTGTAGGCCACTTTGCCTATTTTCTCAACGATTTCGAACGGTCCGACATACCGCGGATTTAGTTTGCCCCGTTTGCCAAAGTGAACCACACCCTTCCAGGGTGAGACTTTAAGTAAAACCCGGTCCCCGACCTGAAATTCCAATGGTTTCCTACGCTTATTCGCGTATGCTTTCTAACGGTCGCGTGCTGCCGCCATGCGTTGTCGTATTTGTGCAATCTTTTCTGTGGCGTCCACTACAATCTCTGGACCCGTAATCTGACTCTCCCCCACCTCTGCCCAGCAGAGAGGTGACCGGCATTTACGCCCGTACAATGCCTCGAATGGAGTGGCTTGTATGCTGGTGTGATAACTGTTATTATATGAGAACTCCACCAAAGGGAGGTGCTTTTCCCAGCCGTTGCCGAAATCGATAACACATGCTCGAAGCATGTCTTCGAGAGTCTGGATCGTTCGCTCAGACTGCCCATCCGTCTGAGGATGATATGCTGTGCTCATATCTAACCGTGAGCCGAAAGATTTGTGCATCGCTTGCCATAATTCTGACGTGAATCGTGCATCGCGATCCGAAATGATGGATATAGGCACCCCGTGCCTTGAAACAACTTCTTTAAGATAGACGTCTGCGAGAGTGGAGAACTTATCCGTTTCCTTTATAGCCAGGAAGTGTGCAGACTTGGTGAGTCGATCCACGACCACCCATATGGTATCATTCCCACGCTGGGATCTGGGTAGGCCTGTAACGAAATCCATGGAAATTTCTTCCCATTTCCATTGCGGTATCTTGGGTTGCTGAAGTAGGCCCGCTGGTTTCTGGTACTCGACCTTGACTCTCGCACAAGTCAAACATCTGCCGACGTACGTTGCGATGTGGGCTTTCATGCTTGGCCACCAGTATGTTGTTTTGAGATCGTGGTACATTTTATCCGACCCTGGATGTACCGAGTAGCGAGACTTGTGAGCTTCATCCATCACAAGTTCTCGTAAACCGCCATAAAGTGGGACCCAAATACGCCCCGTTACATAGTAGGCGCCGTCCTCCTTTTGTTCCATTCGTTGCCTTGAGCCGCGTAAGGCTTCAGCCATGACGTTTTGGGGTTTCAATGGCCTTGCCTGGATGATACTTGATGGCGCATTCGTAGTCGTTCAGAAGTTCAACCCATCTCCGTTGACGCATGTTCAAATCCTTTTGCTTAAGAATATGCTCGAGACTCCTGTGATCGGTGTAAATCGTGCACCTGGTACCGTACAGGTAGTGTCGCCATATCTTAAACGCGAAAACAACAGCTCCCAGCTCTAAATCGTGCGTCGTATAATTCCGTTCATGAACTTTGAGTTGTCGCGAAGCGTAGGCAATAACTTTATCCCGCTGCATCAATACACAACCAAGCCCCTGTATCGATGCGTCACAATAGACCACGAAATCTTCCGTGCCCTCTGGCAATGAGAGAATAGGCACGCTGCAAAGCCTATCCTTTAGGTACTGAAAAGTCGTTTCCTGAGAATCTCCCCAACGGTAAGTGACACCCTTCTGGGTCAGCATAGTGAGCGGCTGAGCGATCTTGGAGAAGTCTTTAATAAATCGTCTGTAATAACCCGCCAAACCCAAGAATTGGCGTATTTCCGTTGGTGTACGCGGTGCAGGCCAGTTCCTGATCGAATCTACCTTGGATGGATCGATATGAATCCCATCCCTGTTCACCACATGGCCTAAGAAGTGGGCTTCACGAAGCCAGAAGTCGCATTTGGAAAACTTGGCGTACAATTGCTCCTTTCGAAGAAGTTCTAGAATCAATCGTAGGTGTTGCTCGTGCTCCTCTTGACTCTTGGAGTAAATCAGAATGTCGTCGATGAAGACAATCACAAACTTGTCTAGATACGGCTTGCACACCCTGTTCATCAAATCCAAAAATACGACAGGCGCGTTTGTTAACCCGAATGGCATGACAAGAAACTCGTAGTGACCATAGCGAGTTCTGAATGCTGTCTTGGAGACGTCCTCATCCCGGACTCTCAGCTGATGATAACTAGACCTTTGATCAATCTTGGAGTAGTAGCTCGACCCTTGCAACTGGTCGAATAAGTCGTCGATACGTGGAAGAGGATAACGGTTCTTCACCGTCACCTTGTTTAGTTCACGGTAGTCGATGCACATTCTGAACGTACCGTCTTTCTTCTTCAAAAAAAGTACTGGAGCTCCCCAAGGCGAAGAGCTTGGACGAATGAAGCCCTTATCCAAGAGCTCTTGTAGTTGCTTTGAAAGTTCTTCCAATTCCGTTGGAGCTAAACGATACGGTGCGCGAGCTATGGGTGCTGCTCCTGGAGCTAGCTCGATCTGAAATTCAACTTGACGATGAGGCGGTAACCCGGGTAAATCTTCAGGAAACACCTGAGGAAAATCGCGTACAACTGGATGGTCTTTCAACTTCTTTTCTTTCGTTGATGCGTAGTGACGAGAGCTAAAAATTGCGGTGTGGCCCTTCCGCAAACATTTCTGAGCCTTCAAGAAAGAGGTGATGCCAACCACAGCACCACTCTTGTCGCCTTGAACTTCGAGAGGTTCTTGACCAGAACGAGGAATGCGAAAAATCTTTTCTTTGCATAGGATTTCTGCTTGCTGTTGCTGCTGGCGATTCCGATTTGCAGGCCGTGGGCTCCTGAATCCTTAGCTTCATGGCCCATCTTGAGACACCTCTGGCAACGTCCCTCATTGCACTAACCACCGTGGTGTCTGTTGCATTAGTTACACATTGGGTGAATTCCCCGATATCCACCCTGCCCCTGACCACCAGAAGTTGGCTGACTCGGCTCTGGTGATCACTATTCTTGCGCTGCTGCTGTGCTTGAGACCGAACGGTAGCTGAACCCTTGCTGGAATACCCATCCCATTTCCGCTTGTTGTCACTAGGAGTAGCGGGAGTAGCAGAAGTGATAGCGGTAGTAATAGTGCTGATACAACTAGGCAGCCTGTTCTGTTCCACTGCCTGATCCGTGAGGCGATGAGCAAGACGCTGAGTGTCTTGGATATTGTCGAGGTTAGCCGATGTAGCATGGCTCTGAATTTCTGAGGCTAGACCCTCGAGGTACAATTCGATACGCTTGCTTGGAGGGTCCACCATGGTTAGACACAAGATGGTCAATTCGTTCGACCGTTTCGTATAAGCTTCGATTTCTGACCCCGTCATTATCCAATGGTAGAGCTCCACTCCCAACTTGTGGATGTCATCACGCGTGCAGTGTTCCCTTTTAATGCGTTCTTTGAATTCGTGCCAGGGGTGGCGTTAGCAGCTGCCAGCCCTAATATCTGAACTTGCGCGTTCCACCAGGTTAGCGCGATTCCTTCCAACGTAATAGTGGCGTACTTGACCCTGCGAGCCTCAGGGCATTCACTCATCTCGAACACCGATTCGAGCTTCTCAAACCAATGGAGTAGTCCCACTGCTCCTTCTGTGCCACTGAATGTGCTTGGACGACAGTCCATGAAGTTCTTGAATGTGCAGACAGATTGCTGTGCGTTCTGACCCGTTGCCCGAGAAAGATAGGTCAAGGTTATGCGCGAGAGTTGGGTCACGAGAGTAGGATCTAACATCCTATGACAGGTTTGGGATAGCAGGTTATACCTCCTGCTTGTGCGGCTGCAAGCGCCGCAGCATCTTGTTCGTTAATGAGAGCCGTCAACTGGGCTTGAGTCATGTGCACACGTCCACACATGATCGAGTAGTAAAAGTAGCATAAGTATGGATGGTTCGCGAATAGTGCGATGACAGAAGAGTGTGAGCACGTAGGTGTTCTTAAGCAATATCAAGTAGTGAGCAAAGTAAGGTAAGCATACTACGAGCAAAGTTCTAAGCAGTTCTATCAAGCAGGTAACAAATATAAACCTTATTACCTAGGATGTCGAGTCTTGCACGTGGAGCGAAGCGTCGTTGTGGATCGTTGAGAGCACTGTTCTGGTTATAGTCCGGTTTTAATAAAAACGTTTTTCCATATTAAAACCAAGTTCTCTATAACCAATGGCTCTGATACCAATCTGTCACACCCCCAAAAATCCACACGCGGAGTACCACCGCTTGGAGGCGTGACGCGACCAGGATCAAGCCATCAATCATATTGAACATAGCATAATATAAATAAGATAGTTTGTAAAACCCAAATCAATACGATTGATGTTCCAAATCAAAGATAGTATCAATAGCGGAAGCATAATAATGTAAACCCATAGTAAATCATAAGTTCAAATATTCAAAACGTTAAACATAGTATTCACGATCCATTGCCCACAACGACCCGCTCCTCCAGTGCAAGCTCCATAAGTACCTAAGGTCCTGCAAGGCATGCAGCAGAGAGTCAACAACTAGTTGAGCGAGCTCACAGTTAACAGTTCAGTAACAGTATAGTATGAGTAATAGTATGTTCGTTCGTTTATATCATGTATCATATTTCCATCGCGGCCTCCCAGGCAGGTGTGCGAAGATATTAGGGGATATCTATCCCAAATATTCTAGACTAGGTTTATTTGTATCGCGGCCTACCAGGCAGGTGTGCGAAGATGCTAGTAAGTTTAGTTCGCGGCCTTCCAAAGGCAGGTGTGCGAAGTCAGTCATAATATCGCGGCCAACCCTTGGCAGGTGTGCGAAGATCAGTTCAGTAA
This sequence comes from Helianthus annuus, assembly GCF_002127325.2. Lineage (NCBI taxonomy): Eukaryota > Viridiplantae > Streptophyta > Magnoliopsida > Asterales > Asteraceae > Helianthus > Helianthus annuus. Next base: position 167,348,127 of record NC_035447.2, on the reverse strand, counting down.
GTATTACTAGTCTAGTTGTATCTTATCGTTCGGTTCTATCAGCTGCGTATGTACAATAAATCAACAAATCCCATTCCCACCCGGGAACCCATGCCTTGGCTGTGTGAACTCACCTTGGGTTTGCTCGGTATGCTAAAGAAATACACACGCTCACAGTTAATCAATCACGACCTATAGTACGCGCATATGTATAATCAGTTTCGAACTCGAAATGTTTCACAGGCAAATATATGTCACAAGGTGCTTAGTAATTAATATCGTATATCACGTAAGCAGTTAAATCAATTAACAGGTTTAACAATACCAACACTTAACAAGGTCGACAAGATTAACGGAATCAACACCTTTAACTGAGTTACATATTCAACGGGGTTGCGAGCTTAACTTAACAGAGTTAACCCTTTACAGTTTTAACAAACAAACAGTGTTAATTAATCAAACTAATAGCATTGGTTACTCAACAGAATTAACACATATAACTTGGTTACTAAGGTGCTTAACTACGTTAATCAATTTAACATGATTTATCAACTAACATAGTTAAACCTAACAGAGCTAACCAAGCAACAATATCAACATACGAGATACACAATTACAGATCACCAAGCGAAAACACTTAATGGACGAAAACCAAGTTTGGGCCGAAAACAGTTATAGCCGAAAACACTTGGGCCGAAATCCTTTGCTGGCGAAAACATGCTTGGGCCGAAAACACTAGTTGGGCCGAAAACCCTTTGAATGACGAAATCACTTTGGGCCGAAATCCCATAAGTGATTTCGTTGAGGTGGGGATTTCGTTGGGGGGGGGGTTTTCGCCGGCTTCATCACCCATCATAAACAACAGTTACGCAACAGAACAAATCTTAATCATCATCATGATCGGCAACAGTTACATCGTTTTATCATACAAACATTATCCAATGACAGTAAGTTGTGATCCTCCATACACACAAAGCATTAATACAAAATCATTCAATCCTGAATTCATATTATTATTATTATACATTAAACTGAATATACGTTGAGATCTATCCAAATATTATCACAACATCAGATCTATTTCTCATGATTCATGACAGAAACATCCAATCCACCTATTCATAAATCATCCAATACTAATCACTACTCAATGCAGTTTGTTCATGATTGTCAAACAATTAATTAAGCACATCAAAAACAATAACCAAACAACTGATCATACTAACCGAAACTTAAGATGATCTAACCAGAAAGTCGGGCTTCGAAGGAGAGGGGATAGCCGTCGGGTTCAAGGGTAGCGAGAGAGAGAATGCGAGAGATGATTAGGGTTTGCCGAATGAAAAATTCTCACGTAGAGGTTATGATCCAAATACACATGTGAGTGATTAACAACTACTGGGCCTAAAGCCCATTTTGTTTTCGCTGGATATCAGTGGACGAAAACACATATGTGTTTTCATCTGAAGGTGTTTTCGTGAGAGTGGGGGTTTTCATCACGGGTGTTTTCAAGTGAAAGTATTTTCGTGTGGGTTAAGGTGTTGGCCAAGGTTCCATTATTTACCATGATATGCATACATATACATACATAATATACACCTTACAGTAACACTTATATTGCACCTCCATAAATATAAACTACAATCCAAACAACCAAACAATCTAAACAATTAACGTGTAATAAATGCGAAGATAGAAATCGTGGAAATTCGAGTTGTCACAATAACAAAGCTATATGATAATAAAACCATGCAAGATCATCCATAGGATTAAGTTTTAAAACATAAGTAACATAATATTGTCTTAAAACGTTGACTCATGCAACGGGAATTTCAACCTAACAACATAAAACATTGTTTGAAGACACAAACATCAACAAGAAATAAACACAGTTTAAGAACTGTGACTCGTTCAGGAAAAAGTCACATCCCTTAAACTCAGATGACCTCGAACTCTTATGCAGCGGGAAAACGTAACATACCGCGCCAGATCTTTAATTCCCTGAAATACATGTAAGTTGAAAAAAATCAACAATAATGTTGAGCGAGTTCATGTGTAAGTGAGTATGTAAAACCTTTGTAATATAAAAATCCTGGTATGTAGCAAATAAGGAAAAAGAGATCACCAATGGTTTGCAAGGCCATTGATATGTGTGAAGTGCAAGTAGGAAGACTCAAACCTAGCGGATTTATGCGTTGGGCACAAAGTCACCCCGAGGTCCGTTATGCTGGGCCTGGGGCTGGGCTCGCTACACCCAGATAGATCTACCGCTCCTGTCCCTCGGTCCTACCCTGAGGATTAATGGCCTCAAGTTTCCGCCTACCCACTCACATGATCTAAGTAGTACCCTCCTTACGCTAACCATACCATGTAAGAAGTATTCGTAATCATAGTAACATGTATTTCACCCCCGCAGTTTGGAAAACTGAAAACAGTAAAGAGAAAAAGGGGGACATGAACTCACAGTGGTGCGTCTCTACCAAGTAAATCTCCTGATCAAACCGCTGAGCGACAACCTACACGTACTAAATCTATTAGACGGACGGCCGTGCTTTAAGGTTTAAGTTTTTGGGAAATAGCTAGACAACTATTTCGTAATTTCACTTAGTAACTATTTTGGTAAATAAATTCCTTCCCAAGGATGGGGGTTTTAATACATGCGCGTTCGTAAGATTCGAAATATATTATTAAGTCTCACTTAAAATATATTTTATTTCCAACTCCAAAATATAAATATTTTTCCCAAAAATATTATATTTTATTACATATAATTTTCCAAAAATAATACCTTGACGAAATACGCGTTCATTAGTATTTTCTGTACCTAAGTTACGGATATAGGTTGGGTGGTAATAATTATACCGTTGTAACTTAAATATTTATTGTGAAGGCGTTCGTATTATTTTGGAATCGTTAACATTCGGTAATATTATTTTTACCCTAAAAATAATATTTGTATAGTTCACAAAATAATCATAAAAATTCACAAGTGTTGTTATGAAAATATATATACTAAATATATATTTATCAAGTTTTTATTTTGTGAAAATCCCACCTCCGACACTTAGAAATGTTGTAATAAAAATCGTGGCGAAATCTATATTTTGAAAACAAGTTAGAAATATATTTATAATACTTATAGTGAAAATATTTCCAAGTGTTAGGTTTTTGGAAAAATTTCGCCAGAGTTTCCGCTGTAACTGGAGGTGGCCACGCTTTCAAGCGTATCATTTTCTTTTAAATTTTAAATCAACAATTTTCTCATTCAATAATAACAATATCCAAACCATCAAACTAGTCAATATATATAAATCGCAAAAATTACATGAACTTGTGGTTTGTCCAAAATATGTAGTAATTTCCATTACTTTCAGTGGATCTTTACAATAATCTACTTGGTTTCTTGTGAATCTCGTTTTTAAAGAAAATATATTTTCACATCTTCTTGTAAAATTTGACAAAAATAGTTCTTTGTCGAAATTAGTGTTACACAAGTGTTTACACACTTGTGTGTTTAAAAATCACTCTTGTTCATGAAAGATCCGGTTTTAAAATATGTTTTCTTTTGACACTTGGTTCTTTGAAAATACCGTTTGTAGATCCGTAGATCTACTAGTTTAGGACACTATTTCATAAGTAAAGTCGTTTTTACACAAGTTCATGCTTCGTAAGTGGTAGTGTTCATCATTTAACCCTCTTTACACTTAAACATACTCTATGTCATGATTCATGAACATGACTAATCCAGGTTAGATGATGATCCGAGCTACCACAACATAGATCGGCACTAAACAATTACAACAAAACAAGTTTTACAAGATTTACACAACATCATTGCTTTTAACCAACAGTTTCATCATTTATGGAAACTTTTAGTATGTATTCTTGTAAGTTCATAAATTTTAACCGACAAAGTTCGTTTTAACCACTTTAGAATAGATCAAGAGTGTGTTTGAAGTCACTTACTACTAGCTCGAGGCTAGGGAAGAAACTAGTCGAAGATTGAGTGGATAAAAGCAATGAGGTGAGGTTCTTCACGATCCGAATGCACCAAGCTTCCTTGTATGAGATCCTTGACCCTTGTAGACACTTGGAAATGCAAGATCAAAACTCGAAAATGGTTGGGTGTTTGTGGGTGTGTTCGGCCGAGAACCAAGAGAGAGGGAGAGAGTGTTTTGTTTTGATGTTGGTGGTGAAATGAACATGATGGTCTAAGCTTCATTCTTATAGGCAAATCTCACTTAATTACCCAATGGATGTTGTGTTACCTAAATATTAGGCATAGTTGATTAAAATAATCAACAAGTACAAGGGGAGGGTCACATTGTGACCGAACTCGGTTGGGGGGGGGGGGGGGTAATCCGGTTCCATTTCAACTAATAGTTAGGATATAGTTAAGTTAAGTTGGAGGTTAACTCGGTTACTAGCGTGTTATGCATTATAGCGGGTGTTAGGGTATCCAGGGACCCTAACTGGCTCAGAAAAAGATAAACAGTGTTGATGGCAATATTTTCATGTTCCGGGTAAAGTCCGGTTGTTCGGTTGGATAGTGATCCGTTAAAGTGCTTAACAAAGCTTTAAAGTGTCGTTATTACTATTTTTAGTGACACAACTTATTCCCGACACTTTGGAAAGTGTCTAGTAATATTTTTCTCATGTTTTGGCACTTTATTAGTTAGCTAGATGCTGAATTTTCATTTAAAGTGCTGAGTTTTGTACTTAGAGTACGTTTTAGGCACATCCGGTCACTGTAACTTATACCTAGTGACGCAGTTCTACAACCCTCATATCCCTACACTCACTACTAGTGTAGTAACTATCTCTGGCTCATACAGGCCTTAGAGGCAGTGTCTGCCTGATGCTGGCTATATCAGCATGTTTGATGGGTTATCCGTTCATAGTGCTACTGTGCTTTTGGTGCATCAAGGTTGTCACTAAAGTTCTGTATGTAAATCATGGAGTGACAGCAAGTAAAGTATGATGCAAATAAGTACATGTATTAGCATTCAAGTAGCAGTTTACCAATAATTGTGAACAACACAGTAATTAAGCAGTAATTATATTTTAATTAAGTCGTACGGATACCTGGTTTAGTGAGGGTTGTCACATTCTCCCCCCGTTAGAAAAATTTCGTCCCGAAATTTTAAGTTCTGCTTCTACATGCAGGGTTCTTGGGAAATAAGTGGGGGTATTTCTCTTTCATCCGGTCCTCACGCTCCCAGGTGTATTCAGGACCATGTCTGGCATTCCAACGAACCTTGACGAGCTTGACACTGCTCCGGCGGGTTTTGTTGACTTTCCAATCCGTAACCTCAACAGGTTCTTCAACGAAATGGAGCGTGTCGTCGACATGAATCTCGTCGGTGGGAATGACAACGGTATCTTGAGTTGGACTTTTCTTCAGGTTTGATACATGAAATGTATCGTGAACACCATTCAGTTCGGCAGGTAAGTCCAGCTTGTACGCTACTAACCCAATTCTTTCCAAAATTCTGAACGGACCAATATACCGCGGATTCGACTTTCCACGCTTTCCGAAGCGTGCCACACCCTTCCAGGGTGATACTTTCAACAAAACCATATCACCTACCTCAAACTCTAGAGGTTTCCTTCTTCGGTCCGCGTAACACTTCTGACGATCACGAGCCGCCTTGATGCGATCTCGGATCTGTGCAATCTTATCTGTGGTTTCCTGGACCATATCAGGACCAACCAATTGTTTATCACCTGCATCAGACCAACAAAGCGGTGATCTGCACTTGCGGCCATATAGAGCTTCAAATGGCGCGGCACCAATACTGGTG